>NW_020228028.1:0-1300 GCF_003070985.1 Temnothorax curvispinosus
ATTATAAATAATTTAATAATTATTCGTTGTAATTTTAGATTACAACATCCCTCCCCCGTTAAAAAGAGAAAACGAGGTTCGCGAGTTTTCGCTATATTTTTTAATTTATACTTTGTTGTATACCCATTTCTATATTTTTTCTTTATATATATTTTACATTTTATAATACCCGTGTACAATATTTTGGTATAATCGTTTACTATTCTATTAGAACCTAGTACTTACACTACGTTTTAAAATTGGTTTCGGAAATCCGTATGGTCGAAATGATCTTTCTTCGTCGTATAATGTAAGTGGTGATCGTGGGTTCTTTTTCTTTTTTATTAATACGTATATTACAGTGCTTACTATGGCTAATGTAATTATACCGCTCGCTGTCATTGGGTATATGAATTGTTTTCGGACGTAAAAATTTCGGTCGTCGTCCTCTAGGTCAGTATTCATTTTCTGTATTTGTGTTTTTAATTCTGTCAGTTCAGCTCGATGCTGAGTTAAATCGTCTGTTGTCTCGTTCCGTAATGTGATCGTTTCATGGTCATATGTAAGCGAAATATTTACTTCGGGTAAATATGTCTCTATGCCACCATCTCCCTTTTTTTTTGTTATTCTTCTATAAATAGTTTTAATTTGTTTACATGTAGGCGCATTATTTTTCTTTGAACGTCCTCGTCGTAACGTTTCATCGTGCATGAGTACTCTGTCACCTACACGAAAACTGGTTTCTTTAGTCTTTGTATCATACTGTTTTTTCGCTTTAATCTTTTCTTCTTGTACGTGTTCCCTGGCAACTTTGTTGGTCGCTCTTAATCTTTCCCGTAACTCTTGTGCGTAATCATCATAGTTATACGTGAGTTTAGGTGGTTTTGTCAGTGCTGTCGGTAATTCAGCTTGGTGACCGTATACTAGCTCAAACGGTGTATACCCCGTCGCTGTGTGCGGCGTTGTATTATATGCGAATATCGCAAACGGTATCCACTCATCCCAATCCGTTTGGTCCTCGTTTATGTAGTGTCGCAGGTATTCTGCTAATGTTCGGTGGGATCTTTCGAGTGCTCCGTTGCTTTCGGGATGATACGCGGTAGTTTGAATTTTGTTTATCTTCAAGAGTTTACAGGTGTTTTTGAATACCTCGCTCAAAAAATTCGTGCCTTAATCAGTCAGAATTTTTTCTGGAATTCCATGCTCTAAGACAATTTTTGTCACAAATTGCTTACTTACTGTACTTGCTTCTTGGGTTGGAATTGATATCGCTTTACTATATTTCGTTAAATTATCTTGAAATGTTAACAAATATTTATTT
>NW_020228029.1:0-2641 GCF_003070985.1 Temnothorax curvispinosus
TGAGGAGGTAAGAAGGGGAACAGAGGAGGGGCAGGTAAGAGGAGATAAAGGGAGGTAAAGTGTCTAGGCACTGAGAAGGTGGAAGCACGAACGGTAGCTGAGCTAGAGGGGCGCACGGTAGGTGAGCCGAGCCGAGAGCGGCAGCACGAGGTAGGGCGCGAACAATAGCGAAGGGAGAGGGACGACTCGACGCAGGATCCGGGACGCGGACAGCAGCGCGAGGCAGGGCATAGAGTAGGTGGTGGAGCTAGAGGAGGAAGTGAGCCGAGTTAGGAGGAGATGAGTGAAGGGAAAGAAAACGGGAGGGAGGGAAAGAATGCGATAGGTAAGGTTAAGGAAAAGGAGAAAGTTAGAAGGGGGAGCACGGGAAATATAGAAGAGTTGTGGAAAAGGAAGAGGGAGGAAATGGATAGGAGCGGGGGGGAGGAAAAGGAGGAGATTTTTAAGAGAAGTAACATGACGGCAAGATCTCCTAAAAAAGACTCGGAGATAGGTGTGAAGGAGTTGGGAGAAAGAATGGGAGAAATGATGGAGGAATTTAGGGCAGTGAGAGAAGAGCTAAGGGAGGGTTTCAAGGAGCAGGGTAGGAAGATGAAAGAAGAGATAGAGGACCTGAGAAGGGAGTTTAGGGAGCGAGAGAAGAGATGGAAAGAGGAGAGGGAAGAGACAAATAAGCAGAAGGAGAAAATGGAAGAAAGAATAAGGAATTTGGAGGAAAAAATGGAAGAGAGGAAGGAGGAGAAGAAGGAGGAGGAAAGAAACGGTAGAGGGGAGGTGGGGGAGAAAATGAGAGAACTGGAGAGAAGGCTGAAAAGGAAAGAAAAGGAGGAGAGAAGAAGAAACATTGTAATAAGAGGGCTGGAAGTAAAAGAAGGAGGGAGGAGAGAAAATGCAGAAAAGTTACTAGAAGGAATAGGAGCGAAAGTAAAGGCAATAGAGGTGAAGAGAATAGGAGGTGATGCAGAAAAAGGAAGGGAAATGGTGCTGTTGAAATTGGAGAACGAAGAACAGAAATGGGAGGTTATGGAAAAAAAGAGGAGCCTAGTGGGGAGAAAGGAAAGAATTACGGAGGACCTATCGTGGGAGGAAAGAAGAATGAATTGGAGGTTGAGAGAGATAGCGAGAGGGGAGGAAAGAGAGGGTAGGAGGGCATGGATTAAGGCAGGAAGAATAAGGTTGGAAAATACTTGGTGGAGATGGGATACGGAAGAGGAGGTGTTAAAGGATGAAAGGGGAAGGAGAAGAAAGGAGAGCAGAGGAGGGAAGGAAGGGAAAGAAGGTAAAGGAGGAGAGGAAGAGGTAGGAATGGAGACGGGGGAATAAGAGGAGAAGAGGATAGAGGGGGTGAGATAAAGAAGGACAACGCGAAAGTTAGAAGAGAAGAAGAGGGGGAAAGTAAGTCAGTTTGGAGGATAGTATTCTGGAACGTAGCTGGGTTGGAAAATAAAGATAAGGATTTTTGGGAAGGGCTGAAGAAAGAAGATGTGCTAGTCATGTTAGAGACCTGGATAGGAGAAAAGGGCTGGGAAAGAATAAGGGGGAGACTTCCAAAAGGGTACGAGTGGGGGGTGCAAATGGCGAAGAAAAAGAATAAAAAAGGAAGAGCAATAGGAGGGATGATAATGGGAATAAGGAAAGGATTAAAAGAAAAGGGAACGGCAATAGAAGTAGATAGGGAGGGTTGGATTACGGGAAAGGTCAGAACAGATGGCGAGAACTGGAGTATTATAGGGGTGTATGCAAAGAAAGAGGGGATGGAGGAGAACGTACAGGAGTTAGGAGATAGAATGGAAAAGAAAGAAGAAGGAAGGTATACGATAATTGGGGGAGATTTTAATGCGAGGACTGGTCAAGAAGGTGGGAGGATAGAGGAAGAGGAGGGAGGAGGACTGGGAGAAGGAAGAAGGTCGAAGGACAAGAAGGTGGACAGAGAGGGGAGGCTGTTGGTAAAGAGCTTAGAGGAGAGAGGATGGGAGATATTCAATGGAAATGTGAAAGGAGACGAGGAGGGGGAGTTTACTTTCACGGGGGGAAGAGGAGGTACGGTGATTGACTACATAATAGGGGAAGGAGAAGTAAGGGAGAAGATAGTGAGCATGGTAGTGGGGGAGAGAGTAGACTCGGACCATCACCCATTGGAAATAATAGTAAGAAGGGAGGAAGAGGAGGAAGGCAGGAGAGGAGGGTGGAAGAAAAGAAGCAGGGGGGTGTGGAACGAGGAAGGAGCAAAGAGGTTTATAGAAAAAATAGGAGAGGTGGAAGAAAAAGAAGAAGAGTTGAATAAGGAATGGGAAGAAATGGAAACAAGAATAACAGAGGCAATAAAAGGGGTAGAGGAGGAGCTGGGAAATAAGAAAGGGAAGGTGGGATGGTGGGATGAGGAATGTCGAAAAGCGAAGAAAGAGACAAGGAGAAAATTAAGGGACTGGAGGAAGAAAAGAGGAGAGGCCAGTGAGTACAAGGAAAGGAGGAAAGAATTTAAGGAGATATGTAAGAGAAAGAAGGAAGAGGAGAACCAGAGATGGGAGAGAAAAGTGGAGGGAGCAAGGAGGGAGGCGGAGGTATGGGAGATAGTGAATAGGGAGAGAAGGAAAAGGAGGGGAATAAAGGAAGGAATAGAAGAGGAAGAATGGAAAGAGCA
>NW_020228029.1:2741-3041 GCF_003070985.1 Temnothorax curvispinosus
AGAGGGGAGGGTGAGAATGGGGAAGGAAGGAGAGAGGGAAGAAAAGGAAGGAGAGGAGGAAGAGGAGATAAGTCTAGAGGAAATGAGGAGAGTTATAAAGAAGCTAAAGGACGGAAAGGCAATGGGAAAGGATGAGATTCCAGGAGAGGCCTGGAAGCGAGGGGGGAAGGGGTTGGAGGTTTGGGCATGGAAATTTATCAATAAGATATGGAAGGGGGGAGGATGGCCGGAAATTTGGAAAGAAGGTATAATTGCGCCAATCGTAAAGAAAGGGGAAGGAAAGAGGGCAGAGGAATATAG
>NW_020228030.1:0-2090 GCF_003070985.1 Temnothorax curvispinosus
TTCATAAATTTTGCAATTAAAATCGTTTTTCAATACACAGGTACATCGGCACCAGGTTTGACAAGATAAACGAACATTTGGAATGTCTGTTGGTGAAAGAGGAAAATGAATTAAAATGTTCACAAAGAAAAGCCATATCGATCACGCGTCGATATAACATATGTACTCACAATTACAAGCGCGTGGTGTGGACTTCAATGTAAGTAAATCGGAACACGAATATGCTTGGGTACATCATGAATTTGGGTCTGATCTAATATTAAAAGTAGTACATTCGGAATTTGACAGCAATTCAATTTATTCAAAAATTATTTCTTTTTCTGTTCATATATTTTTTACTGCAATGTGTAACTCATTAACAAACATTATATTTTAATAGGCATCTTCATTTGGAATTGTATCAAATCGTTCGCCAATTAAACGTAATGTTTGGAATACAAATTACTATGGAATTAGGAGCCTATATGATATTAATAATAAGACTATCTAACTACATTTACTTACATATAAAAACAAAAGGTCGTTTCATAGTTACATCACTCGATTGGTTGTACCTTTCTTACTGGATATTCTTACATGTGGCTAAGATCTTTTTCTTTAATTATATCTGCGAAACTGTTAGTGCTAAGGTAAATTTTCTATAATACATATTCTATACACAAACAAAGTTTAGAAAATTTTTGAACAGGCCAATATATACATGTATATGTATATTTATTAATAGTAAATAATTAATTTTAGTCTAATAAAATAAAAGGAGTACTTCATCAATTGACAGACCTTCACCAATATACTGATATTCGTGACGAGGTAAAACAAATTTTTTAGTAAAATGAAGTAACTCGAGTACATAGTTTAAATTTTGATAACAACATTTTGTATTATTGTATATTATATATTATGATATGTATGTATTAATTTATATATTTATGTATATTATATAGATACATCAGTTTACATTACAAATGATATATCATCCGTTGAAGTTAACAGGACTGGGTCTTTTCTATTTTGGCAATAGTTTTCTACGAAAAGTAAGTTCCTATTTACTTTTTTATATTTCATATGTTTTTACATTAAATTATATAATTAATACGCCACCTTTTCTTATCAAATTTATATCATATCTTTATTGTTATATGCTAACATATTACAAAAACAAAAATTATTATACAAAATGCTAATCTAAAATATCTGTTATCTCTTATTAAAATCTACGGTCCTTACGAAAATTTAATTTGCATATTATCTTTCAGTTTGTCATTACAATTGCAACATTTATTATCATTATAATGCAGATGTCTCCTATACCATTCATTGCACAAGGTGCAATATGGTGAACAATTAAATAAGAATCGTCGTCTTTAAAATATATTTTGTTGTGATTAATAAATATCCCTACGTTATTATGTAATAAAAATTTTTATATGTTACAAATTTCTCTTTTTTTCTAGCTCTCTCTCTCTCTCTCTTTTCCTTTCAAATTATATCATTCCTTTGAATCGTATCCTTATATTTTTATGTCAACTTAATGTTTTGTGTGTGTGTGTGTGTGTGTATGTGTACGCGCGCACGCGTGTGTATGGGACTTAAAAGAACGGGATTTATCATTTATGTCATATTCAATATTTTATTGTATTAAGGTTATTTAATAATCTTAATATAGCGAATTTTTTACATAAATATTATTTAATATAATATTATTATATACACATACACAATAGCAGTATACATAATAAGTAAAAAGACAATACATGAAAAATACAGTATTATAAAATTAATATTAAATATATGTTTACTTCGCATGGAGGAACGCATAAGAAATTAATCACCGTCAATGTTTCAATAATTTTGTAGCACACATTAAGTGATGAGTCATCTTTTTAATTCATTAAAGCGGATCGAACTTCTTTATCGAACATATTTGCGTAAGTGCTTCAATGAGCATATATCGCGATTATCATAAAAACAGTATTATTACGTAATAATATAATTGCCAATAAATGATATGACAAATTTAACAATAATGAGTTTAACACTCAGTGTTAATTCGCGGTTGTGACGATCATGACTACTACGGTCCAACAAGC
>NW_020228030.1:2100-5067 GCF_003070985.1 Temnothorax curvispinosus
TGTTTATCAAATTAACGCAACTAATTATATATTCAAAACATTTTCCATTTTTAAAGATAATGTATATTTATTTTACACAATTTTTAAAATAATTAATAAAAGGCAATCATCACAGGAATGACAATTTTCGGCATTTGTAAAAGTACCTATTCAAAAAATTAATTCTTAATTAATTTGTAAAAGTATATTTAAAAATTGATTCTAAAAAGTGATATACATATAAGATACGTACTATTTTGTAAATTTCAATATATATTATAATTTCATAAATATAGAATTTATTATATATACAAGATAAAAGTTTTAAACCTTATTATCCAAAAATGGTTAATAAATCTGTCATAGCATATAGGCTACAATTCAAAATATTATTTAGTAAAATAATATTTATAAAACAGGTACATCGGCACCAGGTTTGATGAAGTAAATCAGCATATGCAAAATCTATTGATAAAGAAAGAGCATTCACTAAAGAATACATGGAAGAAACCTACAATAATTGTTCATCAATGTACCTTGGGTACTGATAATTACAAGCGAGTGTTGTGGAGCTTGATGTAATTCAATACATATGCATATATTTATGTAGAATATTATTTTAATAGTATATAACAAAAAACAATCAATTATAATTTGTAAAAACAATTTCTTTTTATCATTTTTAGTAATAAAATGTTTTTTAGTAATAAAAAATTCATTTGTCGACAGACATCTTCATTTAGAACTATGTCGCATTGCACGTGAATGGAATCTGGTGTTTGGAATTCAAATGACTACCGAAACAGCATCTTATTCATTACTTGGAACATCATTATGCTTCTACTTATACAAATCGTTAATGCATCGAGAGCTAATACCAGTCAGCGTATGGTTTCGAATAGCTTTCCGGATGTTTATGATTGTAGGAAAAGTGTATATTATAAATTACATTTGTGAAAATGTCTGTTTTAAGGTAAAAAAAATGTACAATGCATTTTCAATACAAGAAAATATACATATATTCAATATAAATCAATTATAAATTTTAGGCTAACAAAATTGACAAAATAATCAATGAATTGACTTTTCGATTTGATGACGTTTTGAAAGAGGTAAAAAATATTTTAATAGCAAAAGAGTAAATAAAGCAAATTATGTTAAATGACTATTTATGTACAGATTTATCAGTTCAATTTGCAAACAATGCATCATCCGTTGGAGTTTACTGGAATGGGTTTCTTCCCCTTTGGTAACAAATTCCTCATAAAGGTTCATTTTTCATCTATTTTTACTGTTACTTTATTTTTGCATGTTATATAGAAATTCATAAAATTGCTTCTAAGCTTATCGTTAAAGTTGTTATTAAAGTTAAGTTATTACTTTTTTCTTACATACATTATATTATTTATCTTACATTTATCTTACATCATATTTAAATATAATGCTAGCTTTACAAATAATAAGAATTAATTGAAAATTTATACATTTTTTCTTAGTTCTGCGTAGCGATTACAACGTTTTTGACCATCGTGATACAAATGTCGACGCCTGATTTACCTTTTAAAGAATAATCCACTCTGCACTTTATATTAAGTTTAGTATCCCAAAAGCTCATCAAAACAATTATTTGTAATCACATCGATTGTATGTATGTATATCGCTTGAGCCAATGTAGTAATAATTTAAAAAAACAATTTGTTATGTGATCAGCATAGATATTACTCGTATTTACGCCGTATTTTCGTCTTGCGCTTTATTCAATGTGGAACAAATACAGAAAACAGTTGAAAAGATCGTTTTAATACAGAATGTAAACGTTAAACATTAAAAGCAGAAAATAACAATTAAGAAGAGAACGCATATGCGCATACATACATGGATCGGTTGCGCATTGTATGTGACTTCGCTTAAGGGCTGTTGCCGATGATTTCGCTTAGGGGCTGTTGCCCTGAGTCGTGAGAGCGGTAAGCGACGACGCCTGGGGGACTATCGCCCTGAGTCGCTACCTGATTGTTCGGATGCGACAGCGCCTTAAGGTGTAGACCTTGGGTTGCCTTGGCTTAACACACACTTTATTCAATGTTCACAATTGTGTCCTTTGTATAGAATTTCAATGTTCGTCTCAAAGGAAAGGCAAAATCTCGAGCGATCTTTCGTGGCCACGTAACCGATATGTACACGTCGAAGTAACGAGGAAAAATCGAAAATCGGCCGTGACAACGAAGGATCGAAAACGCCGGAGCCACATCTAGCGACCGTTAAAACTTGTCCCTAAGATACCGAATTATTTATTTGTACATATAATTGATTGATGTACCTATAGGTGAATGTGTGTGTGTATGTGTCTGAGCCATCCGACAATCTCTCTTATTCGCTTTAGTTATGTCGTGCACGACGCATGTGTTTACTACATAATACAATTAATGATTCTACCAACTAGTAATTTTCTTCTTTTTGTTGTGCTTACAGATTAATCACGTAATAATATCTTTAAATGAGACACTATATAAAACGGAAAACATTTTTATTACACTTAAAATATTAATAATAATTAAAGGGTAAAACGCATTTTTTATATATAATTTATATAATCAATAATGTTAAAATTAAATAAATCAATTATTGTCGATTTATACACTTTTAGTACGTTTTAATATACTTTAATACACATGAAAATTATTTTGACAACAATATTAAACATTAGTTTATTTATTTTATTAATTAAATTTCTTTTAGTGTCTAAATCTATATTCTATCGATACTCTACAAATAATGTGACTTGCAATGTGATATCATTATTAGGATATGTGAGTTCATCGTGTTTCATTATGAATTATTCACAGATAATACAAGATATATATAATTTTCTTTGGCAATTACAGCAGTAGAATAAAAAGTAAGATGCAAAAATAATTGTAAATGTTCCGCATCGCAAATTTAATAATCTAGAAAGTTTTACCGTAAAATTTCACAAATTTCTACACTCTA
>NW_020228031.1:0-2052 GCF_003070985.1 Temnothorax curvispinosus
ACTAACTCGTTAAGCGCAATCGAAACCGCGCTCTTCATTACAATCTGTCTCGATGTTGTTTTCAGTTTTTTCGTCTGCCATTTAGCACATAGCTTCGTTAACAGTTTAGTAATTATTACCAATAATTTTTAATCATGTACCTTAAAATTTTTTTTTCACAAAAGTTAACGCCGCTTTGTTGCAGTCTGCCGGCCCTTTCTCTTCCACGAAATCGTCTGCCAATAATTTTCCGCGTTTCGTAGCAACAAATACTTAACATTCCTATAATTTTTATCCCTGAGCTTTATCATTTTTTTTTCTTGTAAAATTTGTCATTTTTGACCGTCCACCCCCGCCTTAATCTTCCTAAGCGCGCAGGCAGACTGGTCACTCAGTGTTCGGGAGTGCTAATGGAACCTCTCTAGCTATAAATATTTCATGTACCTTATACCTTGCATTTTTATGTAGCCAGCTCTTAGACTAATATGTCCTCCGGGGCGAAGCCCGGGTAACCAGCTATTATATCATACTATTATCTATATAGATAAAAAATAGAATGTCTGTATGTATGTTCTTTATACACTCTTAAACTATTCGACCGAATTTTTACCATAATAATATAAAATAGGGGTAAAATTTTCCGGGGAGTGTTATAGAGCCTGTAGTTTTTCGTTACCGATCTTTTTGGGAACCGGTATCCGAAATTTTTCCAATTTTTAGGAAATAATTGACCGAATCTTAAAGAATTGTACATAAAACAGGGGTAGAATTTCCTGGGGAGTGCCATAAAATGTATAATTTTTTGTTACCGATCTTTTGGAAAACCGATATCAAAAATTTTTTTAATTTTTTGGGAAATAATTGACCAAATCTTAAAGAATTGTATATAAAACAGGGGTAAAATTTTCCGGGGAGTGTTATAGAGCGTATAGTTTTTTGTTACCAATCTTTTTGGAAACCGGTATCCGAAGTTTTTCCAATTTTTCGGGAAATAATTGACCGAATCTTAAAGAATTGTATATAAAACAGGAGTAGAATTTCCCGGGGAGTGCCATAAAGTATATAATTTTTCGTTATCAATCTTTTTGGAAACCAGTATCAAAAATTTTTCAATTTTTTCTGGAAATAATTGACCGAGTAGAAAAAGATTGGTTACGACATGTTTAATCCATGAACACTCCTTATGTTTGTTCACAATAAGGATATTGAAACATAAATGAAGTCGTTTTAAGAAAAACGACTCCCGGGCGAAGCCCGAGTAACCAGCTAGTATTTACAATAAAATACGATGTCAGTTACAATATTTACAATAAAATACAAGTCTGTAAAAATTGGTATTATTTAATATAAAAATTAAAATATTTAACACAAAATATATATACTAATCTTTAATATATTAAATAATTTTTAATATAAAAATGAGTATTATTTAATACTTTTTAAATACTTTTTGAGATGTTATTATTAAATATATAATAATAATAAATATAATTATATTTATTATTATTATTATATTATTATATTAAAGTTATTACTACTATTTTGTAATATACAATCTTTTCAACTATCGAATTATCCCTTTGACCCTGCCTACCCGAATCCCTACCTACCCGTATTCCAATCTATGGCCACAGATTAATAGACAGATAGCCAATGGCCCCTCAAAAGTCGAGACCAGCATTTCCGTGCTTTAATTACCGACACACTTTGCCCCTTACCGACAGACTTTGCCCCTAGGATTGAGTCCGGACTAAATCACATTACAGACTTTGCCCCTGGTGCGAGTCCGGACTAAATATACCCGATTTTACCTACAGACTTTGCCCCTGGTGCGAATCCGGACTAATTTTGCAGTGATGCCAGATTTCAGCAGTAATGTCAGATGCTCGATGCTCGGTCAGCCGAGCCGGCGAGAATCGTGCTAGGCTTCTTGTTAATATCTCGGCGCTCGCGCGCGCGCGCGCGCGCATCTAGGTCTTGTCGTACTTATTAATAATTACTTATGACATTTATTGTCATTACATATATATGAAGCCGAGACCGAGGATTAATGAACAATTAATACTATTGTTA
>NW_020228032.1:0-1861 GCF_003070985.1 Temnothorax curvispinosus
GCAGCTCACATTGTATTTCAGCGTGTGCTCTATTATCGACTTCGTTCCCGGAACAGGGAACACCGCGCAACTGCACGCACCCTCCGCGATTTCCTCTTGTCTGATATAGGGTACAATTTTTTTTTAAGTACAATATCGCAATAATCGTGAGATCTCAATTGATCAATTGTGAGAATAAAATTATACACTTTAAAGAAATTTACTGGATTTGCGAATTAATTAATCATTCCCAAGAGAAAGGAACATGTGCTTTACATTAGATTAATAACTTCGTGACTAAAGTGAAAGATTATTTCCATTTTATCCATATATTATCGAGGTTAATTGCATTAATAAATGCATCTGTTTTGCACTTTCGATATATATCTTCGAAATACATTTATAATTTAGTTATATACAGTAAATCCTCATGTAACACTGGTACATATAACACGATAGAAACATTTTAATATATGGAGGTCTATTGTAGTTATAAGTTATAAGATATTAATTATAGTTACAATTACAATCATAACTTGATACGTTAAAAAATTTATAATGGGTCCTTTCACAAGCAGAAATATTTAAATATTCATAACGTCACTATCTTACGTCGCGAGAGACAAGATTGCCATCAGGAGAAGAAATCGTCCCGCTGCAGCTTCCATCGCGCTCCAATTCACACCTCACGTCGAGATCGTCACGAATAAACCTTACCCGCGATTATCACCAGGCGATCGAGCGACATGCGGCATATGTAGTCTTGCGTAATCATCCTCTTCCCCCCCCCCACCTCTCTATTCTCTCCTGCTCATGCGTAAGTGCACGCAGCGGAATGCACGCGTAATCACGCGATACCATTGTTAGTTGCCGGCGTCCTCTTCGCAGTGGTTCGAATTTTACTCGATGCTCGATACCCAAGCGCGACGTTCCCACAGAGATAATCACCATTGCGACAGCGATGTAATCCGAGAACGCTAACGCGCACGCATTCGTCTCGTAGGCGTAGCGTTACCGATCTCGGCGAAAAATATACGTGGAATTCCGGTAATTAACGCGGGGGAACTGCCATTAAACGGTTGCACGCAAGGCGATGACATTTTATCGATCAACTTTTTCTTCGCGTCGCGTCCGTTCCAAATTGCGCACTTGTTTGCACCTTTCGAAGCTCATTTTCCCCGAGAAATGTTCCCTGATCGTTTTGTAACTTCAAAACTTCAGCCGCCTCTCGAAGAACTTTTCTTGAAAAACGACTGCAATTAGTCGCAGAATCTATAGAAAATATAACCGCGATATATAAATAACTAAGAGTAATGGCATCTGAGAGTGGAAGATGATATATTTGGAATACTTGGTTTCCAAGAGAGAGAATTTATAGATAGAATATAATTACGGTATAAATAAATGAGTAAATAAATAGCATTCAAAAATGGAAAATGATATGCTAGGTTTGAAATATTCAATATATTATACACCTGCCTCTTTTAGATAGTTAATTAGTATTTTATCATCGCAGCTTTTAATGTACATTAACGTACATTAACGCGTTGAATCGAGTTTATCGTAAATTTTACAGAGAATAACGATATATATACATGTATAAAACAACATCAGTGAAAAGCGTTTATGTTGAGCACAGCGAAAAACGATAGCTTTTTGGAAACATACGTTTATTTGCGTATGATAATTTTCTCTCTAAAAATACAAAACCTTATGAGAGACCGGAATTATACATTCGAATTAATACAAAAACACAAAGTGTTATTGTTTCCAAGAGATATATTTTTTGTGCGCGAAATACGATCGGTTTCAGATAAAGAAAAATTTTCGCAAAACACTCGCTCTCCCTTAAAAAATATTCATTTACAATATACTTTTTTTT
>NW_020228033.1:0-1765 GCF_003070985.1 Temnothorax curvispinosus
ATAAATCAGTTGCAGACTATATTTTCATATAATGTTTAATAATTGTTGGAAAAAGACAAAAAAAAAAAAACTCACCGGCCGATGCGCAACAGCGGAGTTGTGGTAACCCTGCGCCGATCTGAAACATATATAAATATTTTTACATTAAAGCATGAGTGTCCCAGATAATCGATACAAAGTAAATAATTATATCGCGCACGTTACATTTTTAAAACATTATTTTAACAGATATTTGATTTTAACATGCTAATGCAAAAATCGTCCGCGAAAAATCGTGCAAGTAATATTTTACGACCATGCGAATAAGAGAGACGTGACATTTGTGACATAATATCTCTTCTTGAATATTGCATATGCCGGAGATCGAACTCCGAAATTGCGAAATTGCGCTGGAGTAGAGTCCTAGGAACTCTACGCTGGAGTTAAACATCGAACGAGTAACGAATATCACGTAAATCAAGTAGCGCTTGAAAAAGTGACGGAATCCATCACAGGACAGCAAAATATAATAAACAAATATAACAATTACTCACCCCACGGTTGTTCCGCCGTTGCCCGATGCCTCCCAGGCCCCCTCCTCCTCCTCCGTTGTCGCATCTCGGCACACTCACTCACGAGTCACGACGTTAAAATGCGCAAAAATATCGTCACTTATGATCGCGCGACACTTTCGACACTTTACACGGCACTCCCGGTATTAATCTCGCGACGCGGCGCGTATTCTGTTACACGGCGACGGAAGATGTACGACGGAAATGCTACGAACGAAACTGTGCGATCCGATCGATACCCGTAATGTCCCGCAGGTAGACACTAAATGGCGGTCGGTGGAGAGAATTTCATAAATCGCGCGGCCAACTTCACTCGCCAGGAGCAAGCGTCGCGTTGCGAGGACGCCACGCTTGCTGCTTGTGTGACGATTTTGGTTAACCCGGTTAACCGCAATTAAATTGTCGATTTATGAATATTCACATTTATGCCCTCTCCACGATCAAATATCGCAAAATATCAAAACACGATTAAGTATAAAGTTAAACGTACGCTGTTAATTAGGACCTGCACTATGTGATCTGTGTCACCTGTGATCGCAACACGTCGCGGCGTCACTCGATTTAGGGTCCGCTCGTATCCTTTATCCGTGTTCCGAAAACGACGCGACGATAACTTCATTCCGAAGCCGCGTCGACCCGACGCGAGAGACGCCGATTGAAAAAAGCGAGACCGACTATCCGAAAAAATGTAATCGAAAGTCAGTATTATCGAGTGTAATATTAATGTACCTCGGTATCCGTATAAATTCCGAACATTCGCGCGATGTATCACAAGTTTTCCGTAATCTGAATCGCCGGACCCAACACCCAGCGATACTTGTGTTACTCCGCGATCCGAGATCCGAGAGCAAAGACATTACGCCCGTATCGCACTATCGGCTCGCGGCCCTCGCGGCCCGGCCGCGATTATTATTCTACCTCAGCCAATCAGAAAGTAGTGGTCGCTGACCTTCTGATTGGCTGAGGTAGAATCGTAATTGCGGCCGCGAGCCGCTAGTGCGATACGGACATAATGCATCTTCGCTCTCGGACAGTCTCGGTCGTCTCGGATTGCGTCGCGGAGTAAACACAAGTGCCAGGTCCGGCGGTTCAGATTGCGGAGAAAACTGCGATATGTATCGAATGTTCGAAATTTATACGGCCACCCAGGTATGTCGCGTTTGACAGTACTGACTTTCGATTACGTTAATTCTTTCGGATGATCGGCACGTCTC
>NW_020228034.1:0-1487 GCF_003070985.1 Temnothorax curvispinosus
TTTCGGCGCGGATCCTCGCGCGGTCGCGGCCACGCGGTTACGGCGGACTAGTTTTTCGCGGCGTGGTCGCGCGGTCGCTTGGTCGCACGTCGGTGGGGGGCCGCGCAGCGCCGCGCGACACGCGGAGGCATCGCCGTGCCGCCGCGCGCCGCCGCCGCCGCTGCCGTCGTCGCGGTTAGGCACGTAGGTCAAGTTACGATACTCCGCTTCTCGCGGCTCCGGCGCGGCGCATTCAGTTCGCGGGGAGCGCTCGTGCGGTGCGCGTTGTTGTCCCGTGTTCCTCTAGATGATCGATCACGTGGTGGACCCTGCGCCGAGTTCCGCACGCGATTCCGTCGCGAAGACGCGCCGCCCGCGCCGTCCGCGTCGTGGGGAAGGGATTAGATGTGCGCGTCGACGCCGCGATGGACAACCCTAGCGGCGGAAGAGACGGTCGGTACGCGAGCCTCAGCTACAGCATGGGGATGATCGGGAGCGATGCTGGCACGGAAATCTACGGCCGACCGTCCACCTCCCAGCTCGCGGCGGCGGCGGCGGCAGCGGCGGCGGCTTCCCAGTTGGGCCGCGGCGGCGGCGGCGCCACCATGATGTCGAACGTCGGCGCCGCGACGCCGGGCGTCGGTCCCGTCCAGCGGGGCATCAAGCGCTCCACCTCCGACGTCTGCTACGGCGACGACGGTAATAATCCGCGCCAGCAGTCCCTCTCGCAGGGCATGCCCGGCGACTGCGTGCCCGACAATCTCGACGAGTCTTTCACCAACCTGGGCCAGCCCAAGAAGTCACCCCCCTCGAACGGCAAGAAGACCAAGGGCCGGGTTAAGATTAAGATGGAGTACATCGACAATAAGCTCAGGAGGTACACCACCTTCTCCAAGAGAAAGACCGGCATCATGAAGAAGGTTTGTATGGTTTGTATAACCTCGGCTAACGATTTAACGCACACGGCACGCGGTTACCGGCTTCTCCCGCTGAGACCGCTCTCTACGAGCGCGATATCACCGCGCTCGTGGAACGTGGGCCGCGTGGGCGTCGCGTATGTACCTCTCTCTCTCTCTCGCGTCTTACAAGTCTCGTGTAACTTCAAATGCTCCGCGAGAGAAAGAGGAAAAAAAGAAAGTGCATGTGCGCGTGCGCGCGTTAAAACTCTATGAAAATAGTATATCCTACGCGTCAACGTGCGACGCTCCTCTCGCGCGTTTTCTCCGATTGTCGCGACGTTCGCGACGACAGCGGACAGCGACGGGATACGGGATACGGGATGCTGCGCGACGCGCGACGGCTCCAGCGGGTGTGCGCGCGTGCGCGATTTACGGGTGACAGCGCTCTTCCGTGGCTATTACGCGCCTGCTAAAAGGGGGCCGGTCCGCCGCGCCGGTCGCTCGCACTCGCGAGCTAGCGGTTAGCGTTTGCTCCGATTAACTTTTTGTACGTCTCTGGCTCGGGGACTATAATCCAAGTGGGAAGCGCGAATCCCGACTCCTTGATCT
>NW_020228035.1:0-2641 GCF_003070985.1 Temnothorax curvispinosus
GTCGCGCGAATATCGACAAGTGTACCAATCGCGATCCACCGACGTTTCGCTAATAGGCGCGATAATTCAACCCGGTGTAACTAATCAATACAAAAACCGTACAATTAACAATGTGAAGCGACAACACGAAATCGATCCTATAATTAGCTACTATTTACACTATGATACACGGCGGTGCGCCAAACATTACCGCCCACCAAAATACACCGTATTTTCTATGTTTGAGCGAGTCCCTCCGGTGAGCCGTCCATCGGCAGAGGGCACAGCTTCACCAGAGGGCGACTAAGGAGGCCATCCGCCGTCCTCACCGTAGCGACCCGGGCGACCCCGTCACGACCCGGATGCAATTCCTCGACGCGCCCTCGTCTCCACGCCAGAGGAGGGGCGTTTTCGGTTTTTAGAAGGACCAACGTGCCCTTTGATATCGCGTCAGCCGGCTTTAGCCACTTTGGTCGTTGCTGGAGGGTGTGTAGATATTCTTCATGCCACCGTTTCCAGAACTGTTGGTGCATGTGCTGCACCAGCTGCCACCGATCGAGTCTGCCTATCGGCACCGGGTCTAGGTCGGGATAGGGAACCGCTACGAGCGGCTCTAATGTGATAAAGTGCCCCGGGGAGAGCACCCCGAGGTCGTGGGGATCCGAGCTGGTGGGGCACAAAGGTCGGGAATTCAGGATGGATTCTACCTGTGCTAGGAGGGTACTGAATTCCTCCACCGTGAGGATCTGCGCTCCCACCACGCGTTTCAAGTGGGTTTTTGTCGCCTTAACCCCCGCCTCCCAGAGGCCACCAAAGTGTGGCGCGGAAGGGGGGTTAAAGGACCACTGGATTTGTTCTCGCCCTGAGGCCGCCTCCATGCAGCTGACGAGCTCGCGCTGAGCCCCCACGAAATTGGTGCCGCAGTCGCTGTAGATCCGCGAGCAGCGACCGCGCCTAGCGATGAAACGCCTCAGAGCCGACAAAAACGAGTCTGTAGATAAGGAAAAAGCAAGTTCCAAATGAACCGCCTTTGTGGTAAAGCAAACGAAAATGCACACATACGCCTTGAACGGCGTTGCCCCGCGAGAACGACGATTATATACGAAGAAGGGGCCCGCGTAGTCGACCCCGGCGATTGAGAAGGGTTTGGCCTGACGTACCCGGTCGAGCGGTAGGTCCGCCATGGGCGGCTGCAAGGTACGCGGGTTCGCCCGGAAACATTGGTAACAACGCGACAAACAACGTTTGATGGCCTGATGGGCCCCCAGAATCCAAAAATGCTGCAGTAGTAGGTAATGCGACGCTCGACGCCCCGGATGCAAGTGTAGGCGGTGGGTGCGCTCTACTATAAGTTCCGTGAGCCGGTGCTTACCGGGCAATAACGCGGGATGCTTGGCCTCATGAGATATTGCGGAGTGCGTGAGTCTACCGCCCACCCTGAGGACTCCGCGCGCGTCCACGAAAGGGGCGAGTTGTCGCAGAGGTTTAGAGCAATTCTGATTGCGTTTCAATCTATCGAGATCCTCTGCAAAGCAACAAGATTAAACAACTTTGACGAGATCTAGCAGGGTCGAATGGAATTCGACTTGGTCTACAACAAGAGTTCTGTGAGGTGAATTCGACTTGAGTCGATTAACAAAACGAAGACAATAAGAGAATATTCTAACGAGTTTATCCAACGACGAAAAACGATCGAGAAGCGAATCAACAACAGAAGCAGAGTTTACGACATCAGCAGGATTTACAACAACAAAAGCACGAGATTTTTCTTCCTCCGGAAAATCGTCAGTCTCCAATATCGTTTCTGGAGTGGGTTCGAATTCGGCGAGCCACGCAGGGCCGGTCCACCAAAGCTGGTGATCCACTAATTCTTGAGGAAACAAGCCCCTTGAGCAACAATCGGCGGGGTTAGACTTGGTGTCGACATGTCTCCAGCAAGAGATATCTGTGTTGGACTGGATGCGGGCCACACGATTGCGCACAAACGTCTTCCAACGGTGGGGGGCCGAACGTATCCAGGCGAGCGCGACCTCGGAATCAGACCACGCGTACGTGCCGTCGATAGTAATCTTAGGCCCGGATCGCAATACGTCGTTCAACGAAACGCCGTTCAAATCCTTCGCCGAGGCGTCAAATACGACCCGCAATTTTGTGGTAGTGCTATCCGATTTGACTACCCCATGATGGGGCAAATATAATACAGGTCCGTCCACCGGGAACGGCCGTTCAATCAGTTTCATATAACCGTTATTCAAATAATCCTGCATGAATTTGTTATAGTTCAATTTAAACTCTGCATCTAATTTAAAGCGACGCTCAAGTGCGCGAAATCTATTTAGGGCTACTTGACGCGTGCCGACAAAACAAGGTTTATCCCTTTTGAAAGGATACGATACGACAAAACGACCGGACGCGTCCCGACGCGTGGTCTGAGCGAATAATTCCTCGCAACGTTTATCCTCCTGCGAACTGGGGTGCGCGTGCTTTCCCTGCCCTGTGCTTGTATTACGAGTGAGGTGCGGCCTCGAATTGCAGCCGCCCTTGTATCATTTACCGCGAGAACTACCGTATGGCACTTGGTTCGTCCGAAACCACCCCTCTGCATGCAACTTTCAGAAATAAAGTTTAGCTGGCTCGCGCTATCTAACAGAATACGAACGGG
>NW_020228036.1:0-17240 GCF_003070985.1 Temnothorax curvispinosus
TTACGCGGAACATTTTAGCGCGTAAAAAAAGAGTTGGATATAAGCGGGAAAAAAAAATATTCTACCATTCTTATACAAAGTTGAGCAATTCTACTTTTCTATAAAAAATATTCTACTGTATACTTTATGGATATAAAAGTAATAATGTGAAAAATTAGAAATAATAACAGTGGACTTCCGCACCACCCTTGAGGTACCACCAATGGCGCGTTAGGTTTTTTAAAGTGGACTTTCGCCTGGAGCCATATTGTACCACATCTTTAGACCTTTTCAGTAAAAAAGTTCAAATAGATATATTGATGTCATATTGCGTAAGAGCGCACGCAGATGAAAAATTACATCAACATGTGACCGTGCGCAACACATCACCAATTTATCATATTTTTACTTTAGTATGTGCTCGAAATGGCCCCCCTCCATCCTCTCACAAAATGTAGCCCTTGTCAAAATTGCACGACGCACCCGGCGCAAGACCTGTGGAGTTATTGCACGGCAAGCTCGTACAATTCGATCTCTCAGATCTTGAGCATTAGCAGGTCGTGTTGCGTAAACTTGCTGCTTAAGATGACCCCACAGAAAAAAATCTAGCGGTGTGAGGTCTGGTGAACGCGGTGGCCATTCGTGGGGACCATAAAGTCCGATCCAACGGTTACCGAATTCCTCATTGCCCTGGCAGTGTGTGCTGGATGGCCATCCTGTTGGAACCACATGTTAGCACGTAATTCCAACGGCACCTCATCCAACAAGTCAACAAGTTCATTGTTGAGAAATCTTCGGTATCGGTCACCATCGATCCTATCATCAATAAAATGTGGCCCAATAATGTGGTCTCCGAGAATACCCGCCCAAACGTTCACCGACCACCTGACTTGTGTATGCGCTTGCTGCATCCAGTGAGGATTCTCAGTGGCCCAATAATGCGAGTTATGGCGGTTGACTTTGCCATCATTATGGAAAATACATTCGTCCGAAAACAGAATGTATTTCGAAAAATAATAATTTTCCTCACTCACATTAAGGAGCCATTGACAATACCTCAATCTGCGAGGTTTATCATTTGCAAGCAACTCTTGAGTCAGGGTTACCTTGTAGGGATGGAAGTGAGCCGATTTCAAAGCCCTACATACTGTTGCCTGGCTGACTCCTTGATACCGCGCGACGTTTTGTGTACTAATTTCTGGGTCATTAGTGACCTCTTCTAATATCCGTGCGGTATTTATGCGCGATGGTCGTCCTGTACGAGGCAATAAAAGTAAGAGGATACAATTTTAAATTATTTTATTAGAAGATCTTAGAAATAAATATGTACCTGCAGGCTTAACAGGTCTAAATTGACCATTTTTTCGCAACCGCAATTCCAGCCTCAGAAAAAATGTATGATGTGGCTGTCTTCGCTCTGGGTATTTACGAGCATAAGCTCTCGCAGTTTCCCGCAATTGTCGGCCGCATATAGCGTACAAAAAAACCATGTCGCACATCTCATTATTCGTAAAATTATGAGCCATGTTGACCGCACGTTCTATCACGTTTACGAAACACACGGAATCGAAGCGAGACACGGAATGAACAATTTGCTAGGATAAAGCTGTAGAAACAACGCAGAAACAGTGAAAGAAATAATTGAAGATCGACAGAATTCTGACAGAAAACTATCTTCTATTTCCGACTGAAAGTTTATGTTTTAAAATACCCAGAGCAGAAGTAACCAAGCCACATATTTTCGATGAGGCTACAGACTAGTTGTAGCTGTGAAAAAATGGTCAATTTCTCTGAAATGTTTAAATACATATTTATTTCTAAGATTTTATGGTAAAATGATTTTAAATATTTTGTTCTTTTATCATTATTTTCATAGCTTTTTTCGTACAACACGAACACCGCGCATAAAAATGGCGCAAATAGAAGAAATGATTATAATATCGACGACCTAATAATTAACGCACAAGCCATCACGCGGTAGAAATCAAGGAATCAACCAGAAAATTATATGTAAAACTTTGATATCAGTTTATTTTTATTCTTGTGGGATTATCTTAAGCACACTGAAAGCCGGAAAACAGTAATAGTCTCTGAATTTTCGTTCATTCTCAATTTTTATTCTCAATACATAAATCCTCACTTAAAAAAAAAAGTAATGTCTACTGAAAAACACAGTAATATCTAAAGATTAAGATCGTAAGCGATACTGTTTGAAAGAAATAATAGAAAAGAAATAATTGTTGAGAAGTTCCGTTATTCAATCATGTGCGATTCTGTAACCATTAAATACTGTTGGCTCTTTATATTCGTTTTATCGCGCGAGTTCAGAGAAGTTCAGAGAGATTCATAACAGTTATTGTAGAATAGATTGTTAGCTCAGCGTTAGCGTATTAAACTGTTATTCCGGAATCTTAGGTTTGAATCCCGTCTCCCGTCAATGTATTTTCAAAAATTATAAAACAGTGCGTAATTTTAAATAATAAAATAGAATATGCAAAACCACGAATACAAATTAAACTATAAAAATATTCAAAAAAATAAGACCTATTTGAAGATATAAAAAGAATCTTTTTTTTTAATTATTGCACCGGAATCATTACTGATTTTTATTGTAATGGTTACTGTGAGATCCGTACTGGTTACTGAAAGAATGTTTACTGTTAGTAGCGCGTGATGGTTAATGTAAGAAAGGTTAAAAGTTGAGAGTGAGCAAAAATACAGGAATTAATACTGTTTTTCGGCTCCTAGTGCAGTAATTAAGTTTGCACAACGCGACTTGCTAGTGCTCAAGAAGTGAAGGATTTTATTGTACGAGCTTGTCGTGCAATAAGTCCACGGGTCTTGCGCCGGGTGCATCGTGTAATTTAAAAAAATGCTACATTTTGTGAGAGGCTGGAGGGAAACCATTTCGAGCACGCATACTGAGGTAAAAACATGATAAATTGGTAATGTGTTGCGCACGGTCACACGTTGATATAATTTTTCATCTGTGCGTTTTTACACGCAGTATGACTTTAGTACATCTGTTTAAACCTTTATACTGAAAAAGGTCTAAAAATGTGGTACAATACGGGTCAGGCGAAAAAACCTAAAGCGCTATTGGTGGTACCTCAAGGGTGGTGCGGAAGTCCACTGTTATTATTTCTAATTTTTCACATTATTACTTTTATATCCATAAAGTATACAGTAGAATATTTTTTATAGAAAAGTAGAATTGCTCAATTTTGTATAAGAATGGTAGAATATTTTTTTTTCCGCTTATATCCAACTCCTTTTTTACGCGCTAAAATGTTCCGCGTAAGCGTGAAAAGAAACCGCCACCAAATAAAACTGTATTAAAATATAAATATCTAAAAAAAAATCGTATAAAAAAGATACTCTTACTACGTTTACGCGAACGTTACTTCTGTAGTAATTTACGATAATTCTTACGCGTAAACAGAATTTTGTGGTAACTTATGATAATTTACTTTGCGTAAAAGAGTGAATTATCGTAAGTTAGTTACTACAGAAGTAATCGCTCGCGTAAACGTAGAAACAGATACAAAAGATATTTCTTTCTATTACTATGTTTACGCGAGCGTTACTTCTGTAGTAACTTTCGATAATTTCTTCGCGTAAAGGAAATTTTGTAGTAACTTACGATAATTTACTTTGCGTAAACGAGTGAATTATCGTAAGTTACTTCCAAAGTAACGCTCGCGTAGTACATGCGGTAAATACGTTGCGCATAGATGGAGAATAATAAGAAATCGTGTTATTAAATAAAATTATATGTAAAAAGAAAAATGCGTAAGACAGTTGGATATATTAGAAAAGTATGTACATACGATATACGTTATTTAATTCACAGTTTTTAACTTGCCTGTACATCATCTCGAACTCGTCGATCGAAGCGGTCGATTCAAGCTGGTGTCACCTATGGATCGTTCGTTTGATTACAGTTGCGGTCGGTAACTCATCTCCTATGGTAAAAAGTTGGTGCATCTATTAAGATTCACCCTGTATATTCTCTCTTTGTAATTGGCGCAGTATTAAAAAATTTCACATATTTTTTTAAATAAATACCACTTGTTATTTAAGTTTTTTTTGAAGTAGATATCACTTGGATTGAATAAAGTAACAATTTTGTAAGAAATTAAATTTTGTAAAAAAATAATTTTGTTAAGAAAAATTAAAGTTACTATCACCTAGGTTAGAATAAATTTTATTTATTTTTTAAATTGATAGATATTACTTGTTCAGTTCAGAAAATACTTTATTTGCCCCAAAGGGGCCTTAAAGGGCGTTTTTATGGAACGTACCCATACCTTACATCCGGCGTTTTGAAAGGACGTACCCAACCCTGTACAAACTAAGTCCAATCAAAATCGAAAGTTATACAATCCAAAAGAAATTTTACCGATCAAAATTCAATATCCAGAAGGCCGAACTCAAAAGAAATGAACTCTAGTGAGATCATAATCGTCATATGTATAGACCGGTTATATTCTCCTCCAACTGCCTTTTTCCTCCTCCTATTTCACCTCCCTTCCGTTTATCCACATTCTTCTATTTGTTAATACTACGGAACTACCCTTCATTCTTTCCTCTCTTGCCTTCTCCACCAATTTATGTCTGTAGGCTCTTTCCTCAAATGTTAGTTCCTCGTCGACTCCTATCTTCCACCTTCTCCATATCTCGTCACATTTTTCTATCACCTCTTCCTTATCCTCCTCTTCATCCAATTCCATAAACATTATGATCTTTCCGTCCGCGCCAATCACCTCCAACACTTTTCTTATTGGGATCATTCTTCTTGTTACCTCTTCCATTATTGTTTCCAGCATCTCCTTTCTTTCTTTTGGTCCTCCTACTACTTTCCTCCAGATCAGATTCTTTTTCCTCTTTTTGATTTTTTCTTTTCTCTCTTTTTCTTCTTTTCTCTCCACCTCCCTCTCTCTCTTCTCTCTTCTTCTTCTTATCTCCTCCTCTCTCTCTTCTACCATTCGTCTCAGCCTATTCGTATTCCTCTCCTCTTCTTGTTCCTTCCTTCTGTCGCTTTTCAGCGGTCTTCTCCAGTCCTTCTCGATCTTATCTCTTCCTCCGTCACCTTTTTTCTCTACAGCCCTCGTCGTTCCTTGGATCTTTTGCCTGGCCCCCTGACTCTTCTTGTCCTCACAACTATTATCTGTCCCTTCAGTGTTCCTTACCCCCGTGTCCGTCGATCCTTCACTCCAGTCTCTTCCCCACCCTTTGCTCCACCCTTCTTCCCCTCGTTTCTTTTCCTCCGTCATCTTCTTCTCCATCCCTTCCAGCTGGGTTCTTAGTTCCCTCAGTTCCTCTTTGATTTTCATTTCCATTCGTCCTATTTCCTCCTTAATTTCGCGCCCGATCTCCCTCAGTTCCCTCGTGATTTCCTTGACCCAATCTGGCTCCTCCCTCCTTCGCCCCGCTCTCGGTGCCTCCTCTTTGCTGACCACTATATTCAAATACAGACTCGTATTACTTATTAAACTGTCCTCCTCTCTTTTCTTTTTCTTTCTTTGTCAATCCTAACCTATCCGCCCTCTTGACCGTAAATCCCTCTTTCTTACTGCTACTCTTGTCCCCTCTCTTCCGCACCATACGAATATTTATATTACTTACGTTCTTCCACATTTCTCTCCGCTTCCTTCCTCCTTCGTATTTTCGAACCTTCTCTCCGTTTAGTTCTTTCTGCGATACTTTTCTCACCTGCCTTACGTTGTGCGCTCTCAGAGGGTCGATTCTGTATTTTGAGACAAGGTGAAAATTACAAAAGTGAACAGATTTACTAGATTTCAACAAATGAAATTGTAGATTCTCTAGTGAATGTCCTCACTTTTGTAATTTTCACCTCGTCCCAAGATACAGAATCGACCCCAAGATTTCGTTCACCGCGCGTGCCCGACATGCGCCGCGGCTCTCTCGACATTCAGTCGCGCCACCCTTAAATTGTCCGTCTCGATCCGTCCCTACACTCACAGTGTTCTCACTGCAGCGACACCTGCCAGCTCGCCCTCTTGCACGCAGATGTCACTTGCTCCCGTGTCGCGCCTCGGCGTCCCGCAGTAGTGCCAACCTGCTCTTTTGGAGAGGCCGCACCCCGCGCCGCCTCCGCACTAGCGTTCGCCTGCTGTTTATTTCCGCGCCACGTGTCTCGGCGTCCGCGGCTCGCGCATGTCCGTGCGCCCCTCTTTCTCTTCCTTTTCCGGTCACCTGCCTTACTGTTCCTCCTTCTTCTCTCTTCTTCTCCCTTCACCTTGCCTTGCTCTGTCCTAACCTTTTTTCTTCCTCGCCTTCTTCTCTTGATTTACTTTTAACTTTTCCTGCTCTCGAGTCTTCCTTCAATTGTACACTTTCCTCTTTCCTTTCTTTATGGCTCTCTTCTTTCTCTCATCGTTTCTCGATTCCTGCTCCGCCAAAACTTTCTTTGATTCCTCCTTTCCTTAACGGAGCACCCGTCCTCCTTCCTCACCCAACCGGAAGTCCTAGATATTACTTGTTATTTAAGTTTTTTGAGGTAGATATCACTTGGATTAAATAAAGTAACAATTTTGTAATATAATAATTTTGTTAAGTGTAATTTACAGTTGATATTTATTTGACATATAAACTACGAATGTAAGGCCTATATATAACAACATATTATTGATTACTGATAAATGTATGTTATACGCATGTAAAACATACATAAATTATTTACAAGTAATATATTAATATATATGTATATATATATTAATATATGTACATGTATTATACATATATATATGTATATATATATATATATATATATATATATACATATATATATGGGACGTTCCATGTCAACCGGGACAGGGCCGTCTCCAAAATTCTATTGAACCGATTAAAATGGTTAAGGGCTTAAGGGAATGCTGGAGCCGTCTGTATAACCGACAAAATTACCATTTTCTATGTTATCGACTATATCTGTCCTTGTATGGACAAAGATATAGACAAGGATAGCACGCTACATTGCACGCACACATACGCACGATGCACATCAACATTATACTTTTATATTACGCTTCCAAATCTTGATTTCGAGGGTTTATCGATGTTTTTCTTGTTGTGCAATTCAGGGAAACTTGTTTTCGCGTTCGTACCAATGGTATATCTCTTATATGAAATACATCTTGTGACGAGCTGACAGCTCGCCGCAACTCGAGACGCCATATTGGGATAAAAGTAGGATAAGGAAATCTGTACTTCCGTAATTTTTTCTCGTTTTTTATATAAATTCAGAGTTCCCCCGAATCATTAATGTATGTACTGCAATTCTGGAGGATTTTTAATTCTGTCAAATTAATACGATGCTACGTGCCGACAAAAAATGCCGGTAAAACAGACGGCTCCAGCATCCCCTTAAAATCTTTGTTTTTGTGTGCTTTATCAAATACAGTGTGGTACTTTTGAAAATTTAATATGGCGGTCAAAATATGGCGCTTTATATGAGTTAAAAACACAAATCATATGATTAAATTGTTGTTTCTAATGGAAAGAAAGGATACATAGCTTGTGAGTAGATAGCACTAAGATTTGGATGTCTCTCAAAAAAATAAAAATGGCGGATTCAATATGGCGGACAAAAACAAAACTTTTACCAAAATTTCTGAAACTCAATATTTGGAGGTTTTTGAGGTCGCTGATTACGAATCCGTTCATGATTTTTTAAAATTTAAAATGGCGGATTCAATATGGCGGACAAATTTTTCTTAAATTCATCAGATTCACTTGAAACTCGTTATTCGGGGGTTTTTGGGGTCGCTGATTATGAAATTGAAGTCAGTTTAGAGAAATTCAAAATGGCGGATCCAATATGGCGGACTGATTATGCATTACATCTTGCCTTCGTTGGTTGGATTATATCTTGCCTTTGCTGACTGGATTGTCGATTACATCTTGCCTTTGCTGGCTGGATTGTCGATTACATCTTGCCTTTGCTGGCTGGATTGTCGATTACATCTTGCCTTTGCTGGCTAGATTATGCATTACATCTTGCCTTTGTAGGATATATAGGATCCGCCATTTTGAATTTCTCTAAACTGACTTCAATTTCGTAATCAGCGACCCCAAAAACCCCCGAGTAACGTGTTTCAAGTGAATCCGATGAATTTTAAAAAAATTAGTCCGTTATATTAGATCTGTCATTTTGAATTTCTCTAAACTGACTTCAATTTCGTAATCAGCGACCCCAAAAACCCCCGAGTAACGAGTTTCAAGTAAATCTAATAAATTTAAAAAAAATTTGTCCGCTATATTAGATCCGCCATTTTGAATTTTAAAAAATCATGAACGGATTTGTAATCAGCGACCTCAAAAATTCCCAAATACTGAGTTTCATAAATTTTGGTAAAAGTTTTGTTTTTTTGTCTGCCATATTAGATCCGCCATTTTTATTTTTTTGAGAGACATCCAAATCTTAGTGCTATCTACTCACAAGCTGTGTATTTTTTTTTTCCATTAGAAGCAACAATTTAATCATGTGATTTGTGTTTTTAACTCATATGAAGCGCCATATTTTGACCACCATATTGAATTTTCAAAAGTACCACACTGTATTTGATAAAGCACACAAAAACAAAGATTTTAAGCCCTTAACCATTTTAATCGGTTCAATAGAATTTTGGAGACGGCCCTGTCCCGGTTGACATGGAACGTATTCACAGCAAACCGCATATATAACATTGTGTTATTTTTATAACCTAACCTATTTATGCAAACGTTAGTTCTGTATAGTAACTTACGATACAATAATTTCTCCGCGTAAACGGGAGATTTTATAAAATAGTAATTATAATCGGAAATCAAGAGCCACCGTTGAAAGTAATGAAAGTTACGTTTCTTTGATTGAGAGACGACGACGTATCTTAAGGATGTATCACACGTACAATCTTAGACAAAAGTGCATGAAATTTGAAATACTTGAATATCTACGCCTAACGCATAGTAAATCTAGATGTAAGATACTCAAATGATAGTAGGAGTCTTATTTTTACTCCTAGAAAAGTATTTTTTACTTTATAAATGTTTTTTCCGTATTATTTGCGATTTTTGTAATTTATGAGCCTAAACTTTTGGCAGTGAAAATACCCTGATTTCAATTTCATAACGTCAAATTATTTCAAAGCAAAAGACATTATTCAGCAGTGCTGATAAACAAATGTGACTTTAATAACGTCAAAAAAGATAAATATGTATCATATAAACGATAATTTTGAATATTATTTATTATAAACATTGTTATGCGACTCTCTCAAAAGAGACGTGACAACGCTGTATGACTCGATTCACGTATGTTGGCAGCCTTGCACAGTACCAAAACAGTGCAAGACTTGACGCGAGCTCCGAGGTTATATCTGTCGTTTATATTTTTACAATGTCAGACAAAAGTTATCGGTGGAAAGGAAAATTAGTGACAAAAGCCCTTTATGAAAAAAGACTCGCTCAACGAAAAGCTGGAATAGAAACGTGCAATAAGCGAAGAAAAGTTTCGACTGAACCGGAGGAAAGTAATCCCATAACCAATGAAGATGTGGAACAACAAACAAATGTCATCGATGGACGACGTATTGTCGATTTGAACATCTTGGGACAGCAATTATGGTGTTGTTCTTGTACCGAAGCTCTTTCTCTACAGTACATAGAAAGTGAGATACGAAGTGGCTTGGCTTCTCTATTTCTAGTACGGTGTCATAAGTGCCTCGCCGTGAATAAAGTTTGCACAGGCACGCAACAATATACCGATAAACACAGCCCTCGCTTCGACATCAATTCGAAAGCAACATTAGGTAATACTTTATGACAGATTATTGTGCTTCTATTGTTATTAATTTTATAATTACTATTTATTATTTGTACATATTGAATTTTTCGCTCTGCAGGTATCCTACATTGTGATTTAGGATGGACACACTTCAAAAAAATGCTAGCATGCATAAACGTACCATGTATGAATTTTAACACATTTAAAAAATATGAACAAGAAGTGGGAGTTGCTGCGGAGGAAGTAGCGAATGAAAGTTGCGTAGAAGCCACTGCGCTGGAAAGAAAACTCACTATCGAAAATGCTGAGAGCATCGAAAAGTTATTGTAAATGACTACTTTTATAAAATAGCATATTTTACGTTAATATTTATATATTCATATTTTTGAATTTTAATTGTAAATATGAGTCATTCAATTTGTGTTTACTGTTTGAAAACATAAAGTAATTCGGCTTTTATATTCTCAATGGTTATTTACAAATCAGGTTATTTACAAATCACAGTTATTTACAAATTAGTTATTTACAAATTAGTTATTTACAAATTAAGTTATTTACACATTAGATTATTTACAAATTAAATTATTTATAAATAATAATTATTTTGATCAACGTTTTTCGATGTAGAATGTATTATGTAATCTAAGCTCTCTTCGAATCCTAATTACACACTTATTAAAACTGAGAAAAATAATATAAAAACAAACCTATGTGTATTTACTCTTTTTTTCAGGCCTGAACAAGTTCCAATCCAATTTTATAATTAATTCTCGACCGCAAAATGATCCTATTCCTACCTGTATTGAATCCGAACCTGAACAAGAACCTACTGTTACTTTCAACGATGTAATCCGCGTTGCAGTGTCATACGATATGGGATGGAGTACGAGGTGCAGGTCGAAATTACGACAGCTTGAATGGCTTTGGTGCTATTGTTGGTCACCGTAGCGGAATGATTTTAGATTATTCAACATGTAATCGGATGTGCAAAAAATGCAATGCAACCGATCAACCTCCGGATCACGATTGCCGCAAAAATTTTGATGGTTCGGCGAAAGCTATGGAGCCTCACGTCGCTAAGAAACTCATTGTCAATAGCAGCATACTTAGGGCCCAAAATGTAGAAGTGGGTGTACTCATAGGAGACGATGACAGCACAACCAATGCAGTATGCCAAGCTGCCAGCAAACATTCCATCGTAAAATAATCCAATATGAACCACACATCAAACGGCGTCAAAAAAAGATTATACACGATTAAAAAAAACCATAAAGAACTTACAAAAAACTGCATTACATATCTCCACCGGTGCTTCACGTACGCTATGTGTCAGAATAAAGGTAACAGCAGAGCGATGGCTGATGCAATCCGTAACATTCCGTACCACGCTATAAACGACCATAGTAAATGTAGCCACTGGTGTGGTTTCATTCATGACAAGGAAAATTATGAGCACAGAATCATTCCAGGAGGAATTCGGGAGCCGAGACTGTTCGAGGCACTTTGAGAAATCTTTGACAAGCTGGCCAATAATGCCGTAAAATTTTCGGCGGGTGCATCGAGTAATACCAACGAAAGCCTAAACGCAACTATGGCTAGCAAAGCTCCAAAATCTCGATGTTACAGTAAAACTGCGTCCGCCGACTTCCGATTCGCTTGCACAGTTGGCCAGAAAAACATCGGGGAAGGATACACGCAAGCGATTTTGAAAAAGCTGGGCAAATCGCCGGGCAAGCACCATTCGCGACATGTTGCAGCGTCACAAAAAATTCTCCAAAAGCGACGGCAATTGATGAAGACATCAGCTTACAAGAAACGACGTATGCATTTGAAAAAGCTGCGGGCGGCTTTACGTCATAGAAAGGAAAACGTCGAAGGCATCACTTATCAGAGCAATGTCGATCTTTTAAATGAACTTGCAGAGGAAGACAAGACAGATCTAGAGGAAGAAGACAATAATGACATTGCTATTGTTCTATTAGATTTAGAAACATCTGGCTTCGAAATAAATTGCGACATTCTCCAAATTGCCGCAAAATATGGCAAAAATTTGTTCGATATTTATGTTAACCCGGTTCAAGATATTTCTGTGAGTGCCAGTCAGGCGAATGGTCTAACGAGCTGTTACGGAGAACTCATGTACAATGGTCGACAAGTTCCATCTGTGCCGATAAGAGCTGCGTTGGGAAGTTTACATGGGTTAACATCGCTCGGAAAAAAGTGTTGCATTGCTACACATAATCTTTCATTTGATGGGCCCAGATTTATGAAACAAGTCATAAAATGTTCTCTAGAAAATGAATTTTTCGAAGTAGTTTATAGTTTTGTTGATACGTTACAGGTTATTAAAAATAGTACTGGTCGCAAAGGAAAAGGGGCATGCTCAATTAGCGGATTGGCAAATGCATTGAACATTTCTACCGTTGGAGCTCACAATGCGTCACGCGATTGTGTGATCCTGTCTAAAATACTAAATAAGTTGAAGATAACGACGCAACAACTTTTAACAAATTCAAAGACTTTCTCCGAACAAACTTTTATATGGAATACTCAGCAGAAAAGTACTGAAATTCTGTCAACATTAGCAGCTATGAAAAATATTGGTTTATCAGTCCGCAAGAAATTGGCGTTAGCTGAATTCGACATAAAAACTTTAAAAAATTCTTATACACTGTGTGGAGCTGACGGACTTGCCGAATTTCTTGAGACAAAAATCAAACAAAAAACTTTACAAAAAATTCAAAAAGAATCAATAAATAAAATTATTGATTTTTTACGGTAAGAGAAAGATCAATTTTGCCAAAGAAAAACCAAAGAGATTATTTAATATAGTTTATTTTGTTTTTATTGTCCTAGTTTATGAAAAAATATAGTCTTTTATGTATACTGAATATACTTTTATTATGCATACTGTGGTTGTAAGTGAACATGTATTGATAATATGACACTTATTAAAACTGAGAAAAATAATATAGAAACACACCTGTGTGTATTTACTCTTGCAAAATTATTGCTTCTTATTGTGTAATTTTTCCTGCGTTATTTGATATTCATAATTCCGCTATGTTTCTCATTTCCCCTTTCTATCTCTTCACGAATGCAACGGAAACAAAAAGTTAGCTAGAAGTAGTAGAAGGCATAGATATACGTGTAGCGACAGCCATAGGTTATGTTCGCTTGCCCAGCTGATTGCGACGTTGCCGCGCTTTCACGAGCCATCGAGATACATTCGTGCCGACAGCACAATTATCTTAAGTTATAATTTATTTCTTTAAAACGGTGTAGTGAAGTCAATTGAAACTTGGCAGATATTTTCATCTATTCGCATACTAAATGTACAAAAAAATTCAAAATATTGGTAGCGCTTCTTCAACATTTTTTTAGCTGTTTTATCCGCCAAAATCGTCTCTTCCCATAAGAATACGTGTAAAATCAGTGAAAATTAAAATCGTCATATCTCAGCAATTGTTTAGTGGATTCGTTTCTACTTTTTTGTAGCACATCAGGAAGACTAAAAGAACATTCTCACAAATTTTTATCCACTTGGTAGCGCTTTGAAAATAGGTGCAATACATCCTTAATATGAATTACTGTAAGTTACTACAGATGTACTCACTCGCGTAAACATATAGCTCGACAACTTTTACAAGACAGCATATACGTACGTGTGCAATTTTTGATACACCTTCCTTCTTTTAAAGATCTCCTTGACATCAACTCTTTGTGGTTAATACTTTATATATTTCACTTACTACGTTTACGCGAGCGTTACTTCTGTAGTAAACTTACGATAGTCTGTCACGACGCGGCGACGGTCACGACTGTCAGTACTGTTACACACTATCAATTTCTTGGTTATTATAACTGATGAGAGATCACGGTGTTGACGATTTACATATTTTACTGTCACGACGCGGCGACGGTCACGACTGTCACACACTATCAATTTCTTGGTCATTATAACTGATGAGAGATCACGGTGTTGACGATATTTCTAGGTTATCACTGACTGTGGCTGCATTCGGGGAGCACGCTATTAGCGCTATTGCATCATTCTATCTTTATCGCTCATCAAGTGTAGAACAAGGATAGAATAAGCAAATAGTGCTAATAGCGCGCTCCCCGAACGCAGCCTGTGACAGCGCGCTGAACGCACTGCCTGCACTGCGCGGCGCGCGCAGTACACACACATAACTGAACTGACTGTGACAGCGCGCTGAACGCACGCGTAATGTACATATAGAAACTAGCGATACTAGCACCGCCATTACCGCCAGTGTCGAAAAAGTGAAAAGGACGCGACTCCAGCCAATGAAATGAAGGCATGGCATGAGAGCGTTAGTAGAAAAAAGTATCTTAAAATAAAATTTTCACATTTCGACTTTGCGTCGCAATATCTCCGCTCGTAGGGCACGTAGCGGAAAAATAAAAACACCCCCCCCCCCCCAAGTCGACCCCAAGCTATCGATCAAACCTACTTAGAACTTGATCCGTTCACTCGTTGTCGAGATCTCAACATCTCGTGTACTCGCAACTCGTGCGTTCGCGTAAAAGAGTCACGGTCGATCTCGCTCCGCGTATACTTGGTGCGAGACACTACCGTGTCTCTTGATACCTGCGAAAAACGTCAAATATTGTCAAATGTAACATTATGGATAACATTAATCGAACCACAAACGTGGCTGTTCTCAACACCGAAAAAAACAAAAATTAACTATACAATGTAATGATCAGGCGGAACAAAAAATCAAAATAGAGCAAACAAGAAAAATAAGTATAAATAAAAATTGTAAATTAACTACACCCGAGACATTATTATAAAAACAAAAAGACAAACAAATATGAAAAAAATACAAATACACCTAGTAGATTTTAATTTAACACTAACAAGCAAAAATAAAAATATTAACGAACAAGCAAAAAAGGAAATTAGACTAGAACCTGTAATAAAAAATCCTAACGAATTAATGGAATTAAGTTTAGACATAAACGAAATAAATAAAGAATTGGAAAAATTCTAACAATAAGATAGAATAATAAAAAATCCTTATGTCATATATCCCGTAGGATCGACCTTTACGATTATAATAATATTAAGCGTAATAGGAATAAGTATCTGTGTAATAAAAAGAAATAAGAAACGAGCGAGCGCCCGACCGCACATACAGAGCGATCCGGCGATGTTATATTAGAAGATAAGAAAAATGTAACCTCAGAAAACTATAAAGTGAATGAATCACCCTGATAGAAATAAAAATAGAATAAGCAGCGAAAATTGTAACGAAAACTACAGACCGTAGTTTCCTTTTCTCAAAGGGGGAGGGATGTTGCGGCCCTAATTAATTATTAAGAAATATGATTAAGAAATATTATTATTTAAAGATATGTATTATCAAAATCGTATTAATAGAGTATTATAATAATTAAACACGACCGTGAATGTGTTCACGAGTTACGAAAGCCCAGTCAGCAAAACGATGAAGTGCGCGAGCGGCCTACATCCGATCGAGCAACTCAGCAGTAATACCTAGGAAGGACAAACGAGCCGATAAAAGGGAACGAGAGGAAGAACCGAGAGGGCATTTAGTCTGGCAGTGACAAGTATTTTGTGTAATTGTCAAACAGAATTAATTAAAGTATCATTTATTCAAAGTGCCGTTTATCTTAATTCCGCCTCCCCCATGGACCAAAAGAATCTGAGTGCCCCGTCCGCAAAAAGGGGCACAACAGCAAACTCCCTATAACTTCTCTATAATTGTATTTTTCTTTTTTTGGTGTATTTCTTTCTTCATTTTTCAAAATTGGTACCTTCACTGGCTTTGCTTTATCCATACTATATTGTTTAAGAATTTTATTTGTATATTCTTTTTGTTTTAATTTTATACTATCTTCTTTTCTTGAAATTTCTAAACCAACGTATATTCTCGGTTTATATTCAACTGTCATCTTAAATTCCGTTTTTAGCTGTTCAATAATTTCTTCAATTCCTTGTAAATCGTCTCCAAGAAGTTTTACATCATCTACATACATTCCCAAAAACAGTTTTTATTAATCATTTTGAAGATACACTGTTCACTCTCTAATGGCTTGAATCCCTTTTTTTTAAGAAAATCTGTAAACCGTTTATTCTATTTTAATGGAGCTTGTTTCAAGCCGTATAGTGCTTTCTTTAACTTGAGGACTTTTCCTATATAATCGTAACCATCAGGTGGATACATATACACATTTTCTTCGACATTTCCATATAGAAAAGCTGTTTTTATATTGAACTCCTCACTATCTTGTACTCCTTCATTGCTGCGAGTGCAAATAAACTTCTGAGAGCGCTCATACTAATCACAGAACTGAAAGTCTCTTCATAATTTACTCCAAATTCTTGTTCACATCCTCTTATCGCCTTAAGTCGAGCCTTATATCTTCCATTTTTTATCTTAAATACCCACTTTACTGTTAGTGATTTTTCTTTTTTAAGATTTTTTAAATCTATAATCTCCCAAGTATTATTTTTCTTTAGGGAATTATTTTCTTCATTGATTGCTTCTTCCCATCTAAGCTTGTCGAGACCTGACACTGCTTCTTTATATGTTAACATTACGTAATTTGCTTGATAACGTTCTGGACATTTTATCTGTCTTGATGATCTTCTGACTGAAATATTTACATCATTATTTTTTTCATTGTCTTCTTGTCTTCTTCTTTCTTCGTTTTCATTCACATCTTGTCTCCCCCTTTCTTTAAAAGAGGAATTTCCTTCGTCTGCATCTTCCCATCCTTCTTCATTATTTAAATTTCTTTCTTCTTCAGTTTCTTCATTTTCTAGATTTCTTTCTTCTTTAATTTCATCATTCTGTTGAATAAATCTTATTTTACTTGTCTCTGAGTTTTTATTCTTTTTCTAAACTTACTTCTTGAAATTTTACATTTCTGGCTATAAGTATTTTCTCCTCTTTAGAATTTCATAGCTTATATTTATTTGGCGCGTAACCTACAAAGATTAATTTCCTGCTTCTCTCTTCAAGTTTTTTCAGTGGTCCCAATATCTTAGCATATGCTTAGCGGATGCCACGGATATAACTGGACATACAGTTCTGCATGTCCAGTTATATCCATGGCATATTCTAAAAATTTTTCGACGTGAATTTTATGTCCACTTGATATAGTTTCCAGTATCACTTTGAAACGATATATTAGATTGAAATCAATGCCTGTTATTTCAGCTGATAAATCTGGACTTACAAAAAATCTTCGACTAGTGTTATCATCGTTGGTATTGCCAAATTCGGGCTTAAGGGGGTCGTCTGGTCAAGAGGCTGTTTTTTTGGGGGAATTTTTTGTAAGGAATCATAAGAATACACTTTTTTGAAACTTTTACATCATATTTATTGATATTTGAAGAGTATTTAGAAATTTTTCCAAGTTGATATATGGTCAAGAATCCGCTGTAGAGCGCCCCGACGACAGCTGTGTAAAAAAA
>NW_020228037.1:0-1279 GCF_003070985.1 Temnothorax curvispinosus
TTGAATTAAATTCGTAAGTATAAATTAAAATTATAGATTCAATTTAAGTAAATCTAGTAAGAGATTAAAAGAAAATTTATAAATCATTAAAATAGTTACTCAACAAGTAATATATTCATTATTAAAGTTAAAATATTCCAAACACTTGCTAAACATAACATTGTTGATGAGATATCACTTTTTTTAGATACAGATTAGGAGTTAGGCTAAAAGTTATTCGACAGAAATTATGATTCTTTAAGTACCTACCACATTATTTTTTAAAATTTAATAATGTACAAATATATATCTTGTGAGATTGAAAATAATGTTTAGAATTAAAGTGGGTGTGTTAAAAAAATTATTGAAAAGAGATACAAACATTTATAAATCGCAAAGTCGACTTTAAATTTCTAAGAAAAATCTGTTTCGAAATGTTTGTTGGTAGATCTCTATATAATAGCGCGACAACATAATATGCGCGGCATAAGAGAGCAGCTATTTTTTAATAGAGAGGCTTTACATGTACGATAATGCCGATTCAACGGCGACCTAAATTCAATTGCGTCAAGTGGTATCAGCTAATTGAAAAATTATTGCTCTTCTAGTTGAGCTAATTCTCGGCGGGCAGGTACATGAGCTTCTAAGAAATAATTAAGTGATTGCGCGACCCCGCGACAATCAAATCGCACGACCTTCATGACCAAGTATCATTCGTACAAACAAAATCGGAGAGAAAGTCGGTCGGCAGCTTTGCGTTAATTGCCGACAAAAAAAATCCGAAGTCATGGCCACGGTAACGAGGCGGCTATTTCTCCGTGCATGAAATTATGCGACGACATTTATTTCTGTTACAAGAGAAAGCATGGCGAGATCGCGAAAATCGTACGTACCCAGGTGGCGAAGCCGACGTAATTGATGAGACGGAAAATATTGGAAGAGCACAGGTACAGCATGGACAGCAGGGCCTGGAAAAAGAAAGATTGTGTTGTCAATTAACGTTCACACTGATAAACGGCACCTTTAATTCTGGCAGAGTATATTTGATCGCCGCAACAAGTTTGGTGGAAACAATCTGTCCGTTAGATTGTGTTTTTGTGTTTGTCGAGTCTGGCAGCAATCACGTTGGTCAACAGACGGGAAATGTTGACTTGTATGTGTAAATTTACGCGGTTGTTTCGCGATATAAAGACATAAAAGAAAAATCGCATCGAAAATCAATTATCGAAACAAAAACATATATCTATTTAGAATTAATAAGAATCAATTAATTAAGATCATACAGAATAATCAATAATCA
>NW_020228038.1:0-2184 GCF_003070985.1 Temnothorax curvispinosus
ATGGAAGTGATTCAGAAACTTACATTGTAAATGAAGAAATCGATAATAACGATAGCGATCAGAGTGATGTGGACGAGCATAATATAATAGATGTAGAAGAAATTGAAGAAATATCAAAACTACGGGTGTGGGCTATTGAATGTAAGATTCCGTTCGTACATCTGGATAAACTGTTAAAAATCCTTCAACAAAGACTTTTACCTACATTACCAAAATCATCAACAACTTTTTTAAAAACTAACATTTTATCATATGATATAAGTAAAATGGAAGACTGCGATAATATTACGAATGAAGCATATTCGTACTTTGGTATTGAACAAGGATTGCAATCTTGCGTCAATCCTGAAATACATTCTGACAACATTATCGAATTACAAATTAACATTGATGGAATGAAACTATTTAAATCGAGTATAAAATCTATGTGGCCTATTCTAGTCAAAGTACATTTCAAGCCAGACATTTATAAGCCTTTCGTAGCTGCTGCTTATGTAGGAAACAGTAAACCCAAATCAATAAATTTATTTATGAAAGATTTTGTTGCTGAAATCAATATCCTACAAAAGAGAGGTACAGTCATAAATAATAAACATTATTCTGTAATAATAAAATGCTTTATTTGTGATACACCTGCCAGAGCATACCTTAAATGTATTAAGGGTCATAATGCGAAATACGGTTGCGAACGGTGTCTGGTACAGCGTGAAACTAAGCATAAAATAGCCACATACTTAGACATTAATTGTCCTAAAAGAAGCGATGAAAGTTTCCGAAATTTTTCTCATGTAGAACATCATACAGCAGCATCACCTTTACTGTGCATAGAGCCATCAGTCGACATGGTCAATGATTTCCTACTTGATTCGATGCACTTGTGTAACTTAGGAGTAATGAAACGGTTAATTGATGCTTGGATGTCACCTGATTTTAATGCGCAGCTTAGTAGTAATCAAAAGAAATTACTATCAAGTCGAATGGAGAAAATAAAATTGCAGCAGCCCGAAGAATTTCACCGAAAGATTAGAGGTATTGAGCACTATGCTAAATTTAAAGCCACGGATTACCGATTTATTTTGTTATTCTGTGGACCTGTAATATTGAAAGACATTTTAGATAGCGATAGATATAATCATTTTTTATTATTTCATGTAACTTGTAGAATGTTATCAATGGAAAATGCATTTGATTATACAGATTATGCAGAAAAATTACTTACAAAGTTTATTGTGCTAGCAGAAAAACTTTATGGTCCACAATTTGTAGTCATGAATGTCCATAATCTAATGCATATCTCAGATGATGTAAGAAATATGCAGTGTGGATTGAGTTCAATAAGTGCGTTTCCATTTGAAACATATTTAGGGCAATTAAAAACTATTATAAGATCACCTCATAATATTTTGGCGCAACTGACTCGAAGACTACATGAAATTAATTCATATCTCAACCATTCATGTTCACTCCCATCTATACATATTTTGAAAGGAAACGAAAAAGATATAGAAAAGTTGAAATATAAAACAATAATAATTACAACAAAGCTCCCAAATAATATGATTCTATTACAAAATAATAAAGTATGTGAAGTGACTAAAATTTTTGTAAAAGATGATGACATTTTATTAGAAGTTAAAATATGGAAAGTAAAAAATTCTTTATATACTTATCCTTGCGATTCAACAAATTTAAATATGTATAAATTACAACCCGAACCTTTACAAGAAAAAAGAATTATTTCTGTAGAGAAAATTAAATGTAAATTGATAAAATTATCAATTTTCGACGAAACAATAAACAGAGAAAAAATATTTGCAATTTTCCTCTTACATTAAATGTTACACGGCGGGGCTATGCGTTTACGCGATGACAATTTTCTACCGTTTACGCTTAGTAACATATATTTAGATATAAAAAATTATATATGTGAAATAACGAATATACTTTTCATAATAAAATGTTATTTTTTGTTAACCTACCCTGCATAGTCTATACTGATCGATATTAGAAATACTGAATTTAGATCTATATAGATATAGTCAGAGATCTATAACATCAACTACGTAATATCTATCTCGTTGATCGTTACAGATCTATGAATACCATATCTATAAATATTATATCTATAAATACCATGGTCATAGATTCGACAATTTTAACTTTTTCTTAAAATAATAAGGTAGA
>NW_020228039.1:0-1095 GCF_003070985.1 Temnothorax curvispinosus
TGCTACTGTGGAGATCATTATCATTACCCACGGCATCGCCTCTGAAAACTTCTAATTCCCGTTTACTGACGCTCTGCGAGTCCATCGTGTTGGAAATTCAGCCGAATACCTTCAACATTTTCAACATAACCTTATTATTGAAAGCTAATAAATAATTTAGAGAGCGTGAAACGTAAAAAGCGTAAAATTTAACAATTTGTAAGTTATAAATACCAATTACCTAATCTGATATTAGGACGAGTATATATTTTACGAGCCAAAACCTTGTGCCGATCCCAACCTCACGAACAGAAGCTTGAGAATGCCGGAAAAGGTATTCCAGGACCCAGGACACGTGAGACGTAGAAAGCGCGTACCTTCCCATTGTGTCCTCGAGAAAGATCGATGATTCCGATAGATCCTGTTCCATCCCGATCTTCTTTTCTGGACTACTACTTTGGACACGTCCCATATGGACCCATATACCTGAATATCCCACGCAGAGCTGCATGGGTTTAAACCTGCGAGCAGTGTATTAAATACACCAATGACCGCCCGCTTTCTCGGGCTCGGGTTCGGGCGGTCATTGGGTGTATTCAATACACTGCTTGCGAGTTTAAACCCATGCAGCTCTGCGTGGGATATTCAGGTATATGGGTCCATATGGGACGTGTCCAAAGTATAGTAGTCCAGAAAAGAAGTTCGGGATGGAACAGGATCTATCGGAATCATCGATCTTTCTCGAGGACACAATGGGAAGGTACGCGCTTTCTACGTCTCACGTGTCCTGGGTCCTGGAATACCTTTTCCGGCATTCTCAAGCTTCTGTTCGTGAGGTTGGGATCGGCACAAGGTTTTGGCTCGTAAAATATATACTCGTCCTAATATCAGATTAGGTAATTGGTATTTATAACTTACAAATTGTTAAATTTTACGCTTTTTACGTTTCACGCTCTCTAAATTATTTATTAGCTTTCAATAATAAGGTTATGTTGAAAATGTTGAAGGTATTCGGCTGAATTTCCAACACGATGAACTCGCAGAGCGTCAGTAAACGGGAATTAGAAGCTTTCAGAGGCGATGCCGTGGGTAATGATAATGATCTCCACAGTAGCA
>NW_020228040.1:0-2351 GCF_003070985.1 Temnothorax curvispinosus
GCTCCGCCCCCCCTGCACCCCTTCTGTGCACCTGGTGGTGTGGGTTGGGTTGATGCGTAGAGCGGGGGGGGGGCTTCGCCCCCACCCCCCGCACTCCCCCCCCATGGACACGCCTTCGGCGTGCCCGGTAGGCAATGTATTGTTACGCCCGTGCTGTCCTCGTGTCGCGCGTATATGCGAGTCGCCCGTTCTTTAATGTCGCGTCGCGAACCGTCCTTAGCGACGGATGCTGTTTACTAATATTGATTGCGAGATGCTCAATTAACTATTGATTTTCCTGTGATACCTGATGTTCAGATTTACTCTGGGACGCGTCTCGTTTGGACGTATCGTCCCGAGCTCCTCTATTATATCGAAAGTCGTAATAAAGAGCTACTGATTTCTAAACGAGTCATCTTATTTGTGCGAGAGTGTCGTGACACGCGCCGCGAGTGTGAAAGTGAGAAATTGTGTGACAAACGCTCGTCGGCGTATAACATTTTGGGGGCTCGTCCGGGATCAAACGCGACGAGCGAAATTTCCTGAAAGATGACTACGCACACCCCGCCGAGGACCCGTTCGCAGGCCGCGACATCCGTAGGAACGGAGGCGGGCGCGACCCATCCGCTGGATGCGGGGGTGACGCTAGCAGAGAGTCTTCAGACCGTCATTCAGGAGGTCCGGCTCCTGCGCGAGGAACAGGCGCAAAGGGAGAAGGAGTACGCTGAGACGTTTCGCCGGCAGGAGGAGGAGCTCCGTTTTCTCCGTGGGATGAACTCTGGCACACAAACACAGCTAAGTCATTCTGATAATAGAGCGTCTGGAGACTCGGGGACGCAAGTCGCGGGCGGCGCGGAAGCGCGAGACGCGCACGCGAGTGAGGGGGACGCGATCCCGAACAGCGCGCGGACGCGAGACGCGTACGCGAGTGAAAGGGGCACAATCTCGAGTGCCGCGGTAGCGCGAGTCGCGCGTGCGGGAGAAAGAGACACGATCTCGAGCGGCGTGAGAACGCGAATACACGCGAGTGATAGTGTCGCGGTCGCGAGTGCCGACCTGGGGTACAAATTGAAACCCGACACGTACGACGGAACAACCCCGTTACAAGAATACTTCTCGCAATTGAGTTTGATCGCGCGTGCGAACCATTGGGATGACGCGACGAAAACTGTTGTGTTAGCCTCGAGTCTGAGGGGAGAAGCGCGCTCCATTTTAGAGATCGTGCAAGATGTCGACTGTCTAGATTTTGCAGAGCTGGAAGCGAAGCTTGAGCTACGTTTTGGGGAGGGTCATTTAACGCAGAATAGTTACTCCGCTCTCACCAATCGTAGACAGAGTTTCGGGGAGGATTTAGCTACTCTCGGTTCCGATATTGAGCGTCTATCTCGTCTTGCGTACCCCGAGTGCCCTTATGAGATCCGTGATAAGATTGCTTGTTCGCAATTCGTTTCGGCTGTGTCCGATATTTTTGTTCGACGTACGTTGCAAATAGAAGGGATAACCTCATTAAGTCGGGCAGTCGAGCGAGCAAAAGCATTGAAAATAATTCAAGGAGAGGGTTTCATCCGCGAAAAATTTAATCGAAATACTCCGAAAGAAGGACTGGAGGCGGACGCGAATCATGGGAAGGGAGAGGGCGATAAGGAGTGGAAAGAAAAGGGGGAGGAAGGTCAAAAAGGAAATAGCCGTGGTAGCAAATTTAACGCCAGCCGCGGGGAATGCTGGACATGCGGGAAAACCGGACATTTTCGATCCGAGTGCCCCGAGCAAAACGGGATTTAATCATTATAATGTGTATTTAATAAAAAGTTGTGGAGCAATGTGTAAAGTGTTATAATTTTATTTTATTCAAGTGTTCTTGTATTCTTTGTTTCTGTGCGGTATGTTTATTTTTATAGTGGAACGGAGTCCGAGGAGTCAGCGGTTCACGTCAAAACGTGGGACCTGGGGAGCCTTAAGTGGCGCTGGGTCCTCAGGAAGTTTCCCCCCCCCTTGTCTGAAGATTTGGGACGGCGTCGCGGGAAGCCGACAACGAGGGATACGCCGGGGGAGCGGAGCAGAAGTCATCTTCGAACTGTGGAGGGGGAGCCTGGCCAGCTCGCCCCAAAGAAAAAAGTTCGGAAGGAGACTGGCGTGCGGCTACCGGGGGCCAAGAGAAGCAGAGCCCGGTAACTTGGAGCAGCAGCTCGAGGAGGGCAAGGACTGTTTCGGCGCCCTGGGGCGCACAAGAGTATCTACCGCGAGTTGACTACCCTCCCGGATTGTCTGGGGCGACAATCTTGAAAGAGGGGGGGTAGTTTTACGCCCGTGCTGTCCTCGTGTCGCGCGTATATGCGAGTCGCCCGTTATTTAATGTCGCGTCGCGAACCGTC
>NW_020228041.1:0-1625 GCF_003070985.1 Temnothorax curvispinosus
TCTCTGTCTCTCTGTCTCTCTGTCTCTCTGTCTCTCTGTCTCTCTGTCTCTCTGTGCTAGTGCAAGTGCAAGTGATTTGGAACAAATCGTTAGGGAACTACCACGAAAGAACGGAACAGAGGAAGGGATAAATAGTGATATACTGAAAATGGTGCTACCTGTGATAAAAGATGAGTTTGTAGGGGTAATAAATGATTCGCTTAGGACAGGTAAATTTCCAGAAGGATGGAAAACATCCACGATAATACCGATACCAAAGGTAAACAAACCAAAAAAAGCGAGCGAGTATAGACCGATTAATATGTTACCGATATATGAAAAAGTATTAGAGTTAGTTGTAAAAAAACAGTTGGAAAAATTTCTAGATGACAATGAAATAATAACCGAATACCAATCGGGATTTAGGAAACAGCAGTCGTGTGAGACAGCAATTCAAAGTTTTATCGAAGAATGGAAGTTGATAATTGAGGAGAAAAAAATGGTGGGGGTGTTATTCCTGGATCTCAGGAGAGCGTTTGAGACAATAGATAGGGTAAGATTAGTGGAAAAATTATATCAGTATGGAATAAGAGGAGTGGTACTGGAATGGATAAGATCGTATTTAAGTAATAGAAAGCAGCAAGTTAGATTCAATGATATGTGTTCTAAAATAATTGAGACAGTATATGGCGTGCCACAGGGATCAGTATTAGGACCTCTATTGTTTATTTTGTATATAAATGATATAGTTAAAGTCTGTCCGGAGGGAAGTATATTTAGATTATTTGCAGATGACACGACCGCAAGTGTAACAGGAGAAAGTTGTGAGGAAATAGAAATAAAACTAAATATGGTGCTCGGTATACTTGAAGAATGGATGAATGTGAATATGTTAAAAATGAATGCAGATAAGACCAAATATATGATAGTTAGAAGTATAAGGAAAGAAATAAAAACAGACATAATAGTAAAAAGTTTGAATGGAACTATAATTGAGCGTGTCGAGATAACGAAACATCTGGGGGTAATGATCGATAGTAAACTCCGTTGGGAGAATCACTGTGATTATATGTTAAAGAAAATAGGGAAAAAAGTGAGTTTTCTGAACAGAATAGGAAATGATATATCGGCGTACACTCGATGTACTGTGTATAAGTCTATCATAGCACCTCACTTTGAGTATTGTGCAACGTTATTAATTGGTATGGGTGACACATTACTGAATAGGCTACAAGTTGCGCAAAATCGAGCTATGAGGGTTATACTTCAATGTGATCGACGTACCAAGGTAGACCTGATGCTGCAAGCACTCCAGTTTATGAATATAAAACAGAGATTATTATATAATGTATGTATTTTTATTTTTAAAATAATAAGAGGAATAATGCCTAGACAATTAGGTAACAAAATAGAAATAGTAGGTGATGTGAGTAACAGACAAACAAGACAGGCTGAGAATATTGTGGTGCGGTTTCGTAGAACGAGGGGCGGACAAAAGAGTATATTCTATGAAGGTCTAAATATGTATAACGCCCTACCATTTGATATAAGGCAATGCGAGAGGATCGAACAATTTAAGCGGAAGTTAAAAGTATATATTATACCTCATGTAGAGGAATTATTGTAAGATTATGTGTTGTAAAAAA
>NW_020228041.1:1725-3162 GCF_003070985.1 Temnothorax curvispinosus
CTCTCTCTCTCTCTCTCTCTCTCTCTCTCTCTCTCTCTCTCTCTCGCAAGGATCCGTCCTTGGACCACTCCTTTTCTCTCTTTTTATTAACGATATCGGCGCGTTCCTAAGATTCACGGACCATTTGATATTTGCTGATGACACGCAAATTTACCGTAGGTGTCTCTTGAGTCAACTAAATGTCGGGCTGCAACTTGTGGCGCACGATGTGAGTGTTGTCTCTGAATTCGCGGCCTCAAATGGATTGACCCTCAACCTCAATAAATCCAAGGTCTTGATATTTGGAAGCAGAAGCAACACGAAACAAATTAACCTCAACGACCTTCCTCTTATCTCTGTTGGTGGTGTTTCTATTCCCTACGTGACTGAGGCGCGTAACCTGGGAGTTATCATGAGATCTGACCTATCTTGGGTCAGCCATGTCTCCCATATTTCCAAAAGAGTCCACTTTACGCTTTATAAGCTCAAGTTTCACAGGAACTCCTTATCGCGTCAGTTACGGGTGAGACTTGTGACCGCACTCATTTGGCCTTTGCTTGATTATTGTTCCCTAGTGTACAATGATGTCACTGACGAGCTTGACACCAGATTGCAAAGACTAATTAACTGCGCGATTCGCTTCATATTTAAATTAAGACGTGATGAGCATATTACACCTTTTCGTCATCAACTCGGATGGTTGTCAGTGAAGAACAGGCGACTCTATTTTTTGGGAATTGAAATGTATAGGATATCCCGCGGTATGTCTCCGGGTTACCTCACCAACATTTTCATCAAACCCGATTCCTTGATTAGACATTCGTCACGCCTGGAGGTGGAGCATGCATTTCAAATTCCTATCCATAGGACGGAGACATATCATCGTTCTTTTCATCTCGCGGGTGTCTACTTATGGAACTCGCTTCCTTCAGAGATTGTGTCCTCATCGACCATCATTCAATTCAAACGAAAGCTTCACAATCACCTCTTTTCCCTCGAGTCTAGTTCCGTGCCTGCTTCCACGTAGGTGCAATTAAGCGTTTGAATACGTGTCGTGCTTAAGCTAGTCGCTCTAGTCAGTAATTTACTCTCAGTTTAAGTTATATTATCTATTTTGTGTTTTCTTACGTTTTAGTTGTAAAGTTATATCTATTTTGCGTTTTCTCACCTAGTTTTGAGCATCATGATTCATTTTCAATCTAGTCGTGTTATTCCGATAGCTCTAGTTTAGTTATTTCATCAGAATTTTTGCGTCAAGCGTCAATGTAATATACATTCGCAGATATTATAGATATAAGTTATAATTATTCCTGCTTTTATTTCGTACATAGAGAATATATTAGATTTAAGTATTATTTGTAAATACGTTATACATTTGTTTGTTCTTGTTTGCCTAAAGTCATGGACTAGGGCATAATAAATCCCATCAATCAATCAATCAATCTCTCTCTCTCTCTC
>NW_020228042.1:0-1084 GCF_003070985.1 Temnothorax curvispinosus
ATTGGCTCTGTCAATTTTTCCGTTTACCCCTCCGCTGTCCAAAATTTTCTTCCGTATCTTTCCTCCATCCTCACTACACTCCTTGTTTTCTCGTATATTTCCATGATTCTCTTTCCCAACCTCTCACTCACCCCTGGTTTTTTCAGACATCTTCCCAAAACCCTCCTGTCCACTGAATCAAATGCCGCCCTTGGATCTAAAACGAAAGGTTTCAAGTTTAAATCCTGATTGGCTCTGTCAATTTTTCCGTTTACCCCTCCGCTGTCCAAAATTTCCTTCCGTATCTTTTCTCCACCCTCACTACACTCCTTGTTTTCTCGTATATTTCCATGATTCTCTTTCCCAACCTCTCACTCACCCCTGGTTTTTTCAGACATCTTCCCAAAACCCTTCTGTCCACTGAATCAAATGCCGCCCTTGGATCTACAAAAGCAGCCACTACCTTCTTTTTCCTCTTTAATCGCTTCCCTATCGCATAATTCAGTGTGTAAATGTTGTCCACCACTCCTCTCCTCTTCCTAAACCCTGCTTCGCTTTTTGGGATCATCCCCTTCTCCACCATCTTTTCCCTCAACCTATTTGCTAATATCGACGCGTCCCTTTATGCTCACTTACCTCTTTTGCCTTTCTTTTTTGCTATCAGAACGACTACTCCGTCCTTCCACGCCTCTGGAAAACACTCTCCTTTCCATACTCTCCCATAACGCCTTTCTTAAACCACTTCCCCCATAACTCCACACTTTATTTCTTATCTCGTCCTCTTCCGCCGCTTTATCTTTTTTCAGCCCTTTCAGCACTCTCTCTACTTCCTCCCATCCTATCTTCTTCTCTTTCTCCACTTCCCCCTTCGACCCTTGCTCTCCCTCCTCTCCTAGAAGAAGCCTTCGCTTGTATTCCGTTCCTTCTAACATCTCCCTAAAATATTTATCCCAATCATCTAATGTTATCTCCTTATTAATTTCTACCCTTCGTCTCCTTTCCTTGTTTATTACTTCCCACACCCCCCACTGCTTCTCTGTTCTCGCCTCTCTTGCCTCTTTCAGCAGATTTCTCTTTTTTCTTCCTTTTTCCTCACACTTTTCCT
>NW_020228043.1:0-8246 GCF_003070985.1 Temnothorax curvispinosus
TAATTGTTATTCTATATACTGGCGAAAGAAATTTATTATTCTGTTTAAATTATAATATTCTTGAAATACAAGAATATAACATTATTTTAAGAAAATTATATATTCTTGCTTATATATGAAACAATGTTTGTGTTGATTTGAATATATATTTGTCTTGAGTATAGACTAATTTTTTTCTGCGTGGGGGGGGGGGGGGCAAACGGGTTAATACTTTTCAATTTTTTAAATACTTTTTCTGGAACAGACTGCGTGCTAGAGGAAGCAGATTTACGAAAAGATATTTCTTTCTTCTTTTTGTTTCGAGTGCATATTGGATATTCTTTGTTTTCTCAATCAAAATTTCAAGATTCGCGCGTTCTACAACTTCTTGTTAATTGTTATAATAATATTATTGCGTACTTTACACAATAACGAATCGGGAATGCTTTCATATTCACATTTCAAATTTATTATTTTAATTTCTAGTTACTTATTTAGGTCTCGTGGGAACGTGTTGTGAATTATAGTTCCAGCTTTAAGTTCTCTAATTTAATTCTTTTTGTTGTCTTTCACGCTAAGGCGATTATGAGGCCAAGCGAAGCAGACGAGTAGCGAATGGGGGCACTGACGAATAATTAATTTAATAATTGTCGTCCACCCTAATATAATATAGTGTAAGCTTTTTGCATCAAGTAACGAGTAAGTAAATCGTAACCAAGCGCGTCGTAAATTCGTATATTAAATTCAATGACACGCAATGCGAAATCGAGGCGTCGCCCGTATATTGGTCATCATTCATACTTATAATGTGTGTGTCAGTATGCGTGTGTCCTACATCTCGAGCGAATCGGCTGCATCGAGCGCAACGAGATTTAACCGACGGGATAAATATTTGTGATCATTTTTGACCAAATAATGCACACGCAATTTGTAAATTGTGTCAATTTACGTGTCGCATAAAATTTCGTATGTATATGCAATTAATGATAAATGTTATTTCCGCTTGTAGAAGAATGGCGAAAGGAAATGTAAACCGAAAAACGGATTACATTAGTAAATCGGATTTATAAAATAATAAGTCTTGCGTACAAATCGCATTGCAATAATAAATCGACAATAATCACTTGTTTAATTTTCTGATATTCCATAATATATCACGAGGTATTGCATACGGTTGGCTGATATATTCTACGTAACGTAAAATTTGATATTTTCGTTAAAATATATATCTCTGTATAATTTCCGAGAACATCAGCTTTGATATCTTATGTTTCTGTTGAAACGAATATATTAATAACAAAGATATTAATAATAAAGTATAGAATTTCTGTATGTAAATTAAAAGCACGTAACTGAGCAGGCGACGCTTTATTGAATGAAAAAATCTCGAAGCTGTGCAGTTGCACAGTTCGCTGTACAGTTTCCCATTCTGCGGACATTTATCAAAATATAGAAGCGCTTTCGACGGTAAAATTTCGCAGAGCAAAAATAAAAATGTAGCTTTAAAAGTGCCAGCGCTTTAGACGGTTTCACAAATAGAAGGAAAAAATAACTGTGGAATTTATTATAATATATTTGAAGCGTACGTAGATGTCCCGATGCGTTTCACTTGTAATTGATTTTAATCACTTAATTATTTCATCGCCCGCGTATAACGATTGTAGAGAGGTCCAGGTTCGAATCCTGGCTGTGGTGATATTTTTCGCAATAAATTCTTTACAGTGACGTAATAAGGATGTTTATTAACATCAAAAGTTAAATCAATTATCAAGTTAAGTATGTGGATTTACTCTTCCAACAAAAAGCTGACAAATAATCGGCGCGCAGTTTATTAAGTTAGAAAAAGTATATAAAATTCACACAAAAATATTATTTTTAGACTACCAAGTTATTAAACTATTCAGCCTGACTGAAAGTGGCATCTTCTCTCTAATTTATTTAATTTACCTATTTTTTTTTAGGCTCTCACACACAGTTTTCCTTGAATTTCTCTATTTTATACTGCGATTATCTTTGCGATTTTCTATTATGTTATTTATTAACATTTAATATCGCTCATTTGCGTACAATCTGCGCCTCTACATGTTTTGCTTTTAACTGATTTAAGTGAGACAAGTTAAATTAGTCACGAAAAGTTTCTCAAAAGTGGAACGACTCTAAGAGCTACTATCGCGCTTTGATTGCTATAATTTACATACAAGGACATTAGAGGAGGATATTCAATAAACGTGATAAGCTATTCGTACTTGTACTGCAAACGATCGCCAACGGTGTCTCTAATGACAAGGGGTGCTGGGGATGCAGATTACCTCAATGACCGCCCGCCATGCATTTCCAAGAATGCGCAATAACCTTTGCACGTTAGAAATGTTAGGCATATTTGATGTACGTTATTTCAGAGAGTGAAACTATGATGCTATATGAATGCGCTGGAACTATTTCCTCACTTTCGACAGAGAGAAGTCTCGAGAGCGAAAATTACACTTCTTTCACGTGATAAATTCTCGTCCAGCGGTTCTAACGAGAAGCGTTGCAGCTGCATTTCAATAAATTAGAACTCTAAATCATGTAATTAATGTAATATTAAAATGATCAATTACAGCATTTGTATTGTATATTTGTATATAATTCCTTACATTTTAAATAATTTAATTACGTTTGATAGTATTGCTTAATTAATTTTATCTGAAAATATAATCAGAACGCGGCCGCCTACCTCTGCTGATTACTCGCAGAATAATTATGCGTAATGGTAGCCTTTGCCTGCGGGAAAATCCGTGTCATCGCGACGCAAAGTGAATTAAAGTCCTCTCGGATGCCGCGAATTGTCTTAATAAATGGAATTTATTAATTCCACGCCCACGATACTCCGCGCGCGAGTCAAGGAGAAATATGAGCTATAATTTTCTCACGAATTTCTCGTGATTGTCCTTTTAAGTGATAGCGATACGTTGCATAATTAGGTTCCAGCCTGCGGAGAACGAACGTGCACTCCAGTATCTGCGCGCCACAGCAGCCCCATTACACTATTAGGAAATCTAATAATACTTTCTATAATATCATTATCACTTTAGACTGCAACGTCACTTCCTGCAAACATATTTTACGAAAACGTATCGTCGTAAAGGTAAGACCGTAAAATTTTCAAGAGAGAAATAAAAAAGATAGTTATAAACAGTGTCGTATAGAAATTAAATGCTTAATAACAATAAAATAAAGCTATGAAAATTTTTTATCGGTTCTTGTAAACGTAACGTGGATATGCGAAACTTTTGCAAATAATAGCTTCATTATAAAAAACCTAGTCACTGTAAGCACAAAGTTTTAATAATACGACTTTCTGTGAGAAATTGTATTTAACCGTGCAACTTCTCTTTGCGCGAATGAATCCATTTAATATTAGCAATTAGCGTTTATTAACTTCTTTGTACCTCGACTTCCTCTTTTGACAAATAGGAATCCACTCAGTCTAGAGTATCTTTTTCCGCGACGGCACACGCCTTCACGCGCTCTCTTTGTCTCACTCTATGACATCATAAATCTCTCGACTCTTCTCTTGCCTCGCTGCAACATCTCTTATAACCCTCCTCTAAATCTACACGCGCCACATGATATCTACTAGACAGTGAAATCCGACCCAGTGGATCAGTATTGTGTCAATAATTCTGAACGGAGGATCAACATATCGGCAGAAACAATTTCGCGCGAATGGAATGTCCCGTGGGATCCGCCTTCGCGAATCACACCGCGTAAGCCTGCAATTTGTTGCAAAGATCGAGAGACTAATTTTATATCGCCGTATACGTGAGACGTAGCTCTCGATTATACGAGGGGATTGATGAATTTGCGAACGTAAGAGGAAGTATCAAGTACCTCAGTCATTATATTCTGGACCTTATAACACTAGATATTTAATTAAATATTTACCATGACAGTATACGTGCAATATTTATGGATTTTGTTATTATATATATATGTTCTGTACAATTTATATGTATTTAAATGATGTACATACGAATAATATAAGCGCACTCAACATTTTTATATTTTTTTTAGGAAAAAAGTAGCAATTTATACTTTTATATTCTATACATTTCTTGTTGTATCTTCTCTTGCGTATATTTATAATACAGACGTTTTAAATCTTTCGCAAGCGATGTAAATGCAAAGCAGATTACACGCTGGTCATTTCCGCGTAATTTCCCGACTTAGAATAAAAGACCGTCTCTCGGATTCCCCGTTTTCCCGCGAAAGAGGTGCCTGCGGTCGATTCCTCGAAAGTATCCAGAGAAAAACTCTTCTCCGAAAGCTCATGTTAAAATGTACAGTAACATTCTGTGAATGGGGATTAAACAATGAAGTGAATTAAAAGTAAGGATTCTCGCTCCCGGGAGAGGAGACGCGCCAATTGGAAATTGCGGGGAGATCAGGAAAGTTAATAGGCTGAGAGACCAGAGACCGAAATGAGTCCCCGAGTACGAGTTTGTACCTAGTCTAGAATGCGCGAATCGCTCTCCGATTCCATTCGCTCTCCGTCCGTTACTATACGCTTCCAGGGACGACGTGACTACTGGCTGCCCTATAAATGCCACGACGGAACATGGACGCACTCGGATCTTGCATCATTGTTACAAACCATTCTTGCCGAGCTCATGATATATATATATATATATATATATATAGAGAGAGAGAGAGAGAGAGAGAGACTCCCAAGTAAATATTAGTTGAAATTTACTGAAATTTAATCGACTCTATTTCTGCTCAGAAATAGAAATGGAGGAAGGCAGGAAGTCAGTTAAATAACCTTATAAATTTTAGTTAATTGGTCAATTAGCAGTAGCACGATATATTAGTTCTTTACCGATAATTACTTTGTCCTTATAAATATCAATCAAAGTTAACGCAAGTTGTTTTCTTTTATGTCTTCTAAAAACAAGATTTAAAAGAAGAGGTCATAAGAATTGGTTGAAACTAATTGTCTTTTCCTAATTGAATTTATAAAAAAGAGGAAATTAATCGGATAAATTCAATGTTGACAGATATTCATTGTTTATAGATTTATGAAAGTATTAATTAAACACGCTTTTCGATTGATATCGACGAATGTGTTTATGAGAATATGTATATGTATAGAGTTGCAGACTCACCGACACGTTGAGCTTTCTCGGCAGCGTGAAGCTAGCCCGCGGCAACATCACGAGTGAAAACCGAAAATTTATGAATGAACAGTAATACAGCTGGCCCGGTCGATAGAGCGGCACCCCGCATGCCCTCGCGCCGACCCACCCTCGGCGTAGTAATCAATATAGAAGAGGGGGTTAGGGCGACGAGGGGTATGGCGGGCGCGCCAAGTCCATTCAGTAGAAACGGCAGGTCTTGCTATTGATTGCGTGGGCAGCTAAAAGCGACTCCCCCACTTTCGGCCATTCAGCGGACCGCAGCAGCCTGTGGGGATGGCAGGGGTAACCTGCCAGGGGTGAGGCTCCTGAAGTGGTGGATGATGTGTGCATGGTCTATATGTTTGCATTTGTATGTATGGTATGTCTGTGTGCGCCGCGGGCGCGCATGTATATACGGGAAAGTGAGTGGAAGTGGCGTAGGTGGAAAACGAGGAAGGGGAAACAGCATTTTCTATGAGAGTCAGGGCTGGCCGTAATTTTCGGGCGCTATAATTTTCCAGGCCGCGTTTAGAAGGCTACAAATAGATGCGCGCAAATACCTTTAGTAGCAAAAAAGCAGAAATTTTGCTGACTTTATTAATAGTTATTTGTGTAACAAGTGCTGTAAGATGAAAGCTCGTGCGTCAACTCCGCACCCGGGAATTTTCATCTTTACGCACGGCTTGCACACCCTATTTTATGTTGCAAGTGCCTGGAAAGTGGTCTATCACGCACGCGTAGCGTGCGTAATGGGCCACTTTCCATGCACGTGTTGCATAATAAGTCTTTAAGATGGCTGATCTTTCTTTAGTCTGAGATAAAATTTGAGGCAAATGTTCTGTATCTCAACATGGTTTCCACAAAGAATTTACTTAAGGCTCCTGGGTAGTCACCGCGGCCATATTGGATTCTTACTATCGAGGCGAGGAAAACACCCAATTTTGTTGTGCATGCCATTTTCAAATAAAAAGACATTTCAATAAAACATTACTATAGATCGTTTCAGAACACTTCCGAAATTGGCCGAAAACTACCCTTTTCCCTCGACAATAAACAAACAGCCATAAAACGAAGCCTAAACATACGGGAAAAACAGCCATTTAACGACTATCGAAAGAAGGTGAAAACGTTCCTTCCGCATGCAAATCTTACTTTTCGGCCAATTTTACGACTTTCACGAATACGTTAAACGTTAAAGCACAAGCACAGAGCGAATAATAAAGAAATAGCACGCACAACAAAATAGGTTGTCAACATGTCACAAGACAGAATTCTCCATTGGAGAGAGTGAGAGGAGAGAGTTCTGATTTCTGCCGCGACGCGTCGTCGCCACCGTCAACGCAGAGTTCTCGGCTCAGGGACCAGGAGCCTTAATTATTACGGAATAATATTGGTTATTTCATTATCTTGAAGAAATTTATTTGCAATGTGTATCTGATTTACCAATTATCGATCGAGGATATATAGTACTAGCATGCCCCGCCGGGCTTCGCCCCGGAGAACATATGTGTAGTAAAACACGCAAATAGTCTCTCTTTCTCTCTCTCTCTCGCTCTAAAAAATTTCGTAACCGATTTCCAAAAAGATACCGATTCCCAAAAAGATCGGTAACGAAAAACTATACAGTTTATAGCACTCCCCGAGAAATTCTACCCCTACTTCATATATAATTTTTTGCGATTCGGTCAATTAATTCCCGAAAAATTTGAAAAATTTCTGATACCGGCTTTCAAAAAAATCGGTAACAAAAAATTATACATTTTATAGCACTCCCCGGAAAATTCTACCCCCGTTTCATATACAATTCTTTGAGATTCGGTCAATTATTTTCCGAAAATTAAAAAAAATTAGAAAAACCGGTTTCTAGAAAATTGGTAACAAAAAACTATACAACTATTAGTGAAATAAAAAAGATTCTTATTAATAATTGTTACCCGAAGAAAATTGTTGATAAATATGTCAATGTCCGACTTGGCGAATTGCGAAATCGTAACAACAATGATCGTGTCAGTAGCGAAGTGGCCCAAAATCCTCGAAGGTGCATTACTGTACCTTATATAAAGGGCCTTAGCGAGAATGTTAGCCGTACAATGCGAGACATGAACTTTAGAGTTCTTCACACCATCCCGAAGAGATTGGATTGTGTCATTAGGAAGGGTAAGGACGTGTTGCCGAATCTCAGTCAGACTGAGTTAGTTTATAAGATTGATTGTGCAAATTGTGATGCGGTATATATTGGCCAGACAAAAAGGCATTTAGAAACACACATCAAAAAACATCGATGTGATATTAGGAAAAATGTAGATAATCATTCTGTTGTGAGCAAACATCGTCTTACACACAATCATGATTTCAAGTGGCAACATCCGAAAATTTTATACAAAGAAAAACATTTCAAAAAAAGAGAAATATCGGAAATGTTTTTCGTTAAAAAACATGATTGCACAATCAATTTACAAAACGATACTGAGAGCCTGCCATCTATTTATAACCGGGTCATAGGTATTACTTAGTTGGCCCTGTAAATTCGGTTCTGCTCGTTTTTCCATCAGAGCGCCCTGTTTTATATACAACTAGCTTTTCGGCCCGCGCTTCGCGCGGGCCTCAAAGCTATCCCCCGCTAGCCAGCTTTTATTTGCATACATTAATTACCGGTAACATTAAAATCGGTAACGAAAAATTAACCACATCATGGCAATCCCCGGAAAATTCTTTCCTTATTTCATATACAATTCTTTCAGATTCGGTCCATTAATATTTTGCGAACAGACAGACAAACAGTCTGGTTTTACATTATTATATTAAAATGGTGGACTTCCACACCACCCTTGAGGTTCCACCTATTGGCGCGTTAGGTTTTTTATAGTAGACCTTCGCCTTAAGCCCTATTATACTACTTCTCATATTATATGATTCTTGCCTAGCAGAGTTATTACTGCTCACTACATAGAATGCATTTTGTCTGCAATTACTGCGCTAATCGCAGAATGCATTTCTGTCTTTCTCTATTTTATTCTTAATTTATGATAATATGCCGTTTTTTTCTCTCGAAATGATAAAGTAATCACTGCGCACTGCGCAGAATGCATTTTGTCTGTACTTACTGCG
>NW_020228043.1:8256-9947 GCF_003070985.1 Temnothorax curvispinosus
CGCAGAATGCATTTCTGTCCCTCTCTATTTTACTCTTATTTATTAATTTAGGATATATATATATATATATTTTATATATATAGTTATGTTATAATAATACATGTATTATTATAACATGACTAATTTATTATTCTAATGCTTTACGATACACAATATTTTTTGTTTTTCCATTTGGCGCAAAAATGTATAAATTTTTTGGATTGCCTACCCTTGAGCAGGCCACATAGAGTTGTCCGTGTGAAAAGCAAGGTTCGTTCAAATTAATTCCTGCCACTGCCAATGATTGTCCTTGCGCTTTGTTGATTGACATGGCAAATGCTAAACGTATAGGGAATTGCAGACGCTTGAATTCCAATGGCATTTCTATGGAAATCAGTGGAATCCTTGGTATGAAGACGTCTACCCCTTTAGCACAGCCAGTCAGAATAGTTGCCTCGATGATGTGCGTGTACAAATTTTTAATACAAAGCCTGGTTCCATTGCAAAGTCTTGGCGGATCTAAATTACGCAGCAGCATAATTGGCGCGCCTTTTTTGATGAGCAAATTGTGAGGTGGCATACCTACAGGTTCCAATGAGTTAAGGAATTCTGTCGGGTATTGAACTGCTTGTGATTCTTCTGTCACACTGTCAATTGATTTATAGGTTGTGATTTCTCCAGGAAGTAAATTTTGTATGTGTGCATTGATCTTTTTGACGCTCTCATTTTTTGGTGCTAGAATTGCTCTTTCACATAGCCACTCATGATTCTTGTAATTTTGTTCAATGTTTGGATAAACTTTTTCCGCTAGTTCTTCTTCCTTCTTTAAAACATTGCAAAATTCTTTAGGTAATGTAATTAGACCAGTTTCTTTTTCAGCTGGTATTTTACCATTACCTATCTCAAGGAGCTTCTCTGAAAACTCTCTCATTGAAGTTTGTTTTTGAAGATAAACTCGCATATTTGTGGTCAATGACATTTTTGTTACATATCTCCATAGATCAGATGCTTTTAAGCATGCATTGAGTTCGTCTGCTGATGTCGACCTCGGTATAACAGGGAGTGTCTGACGAAAATCTCCAGCCAACACAACTACAGTTCCCCCCATAAAGGTTTTTTTTCCACGCAAATCTTGAAGTGTCCTGTTTAGAGCTTCCAGAGCTTGTTTGTGAGACATTGTACATTCATCCCAAATTATTACACTGCACTCTTGCAGGACTTTTGCCTGTCCTGATCTTTTTGAAATGTTGCATACAGGATATTCTTCATGGGCCATGTTTAAAGGCAATTTAAAGGTAGAATGTGCTGTCCGTCCACCTTCTAAAAGAGTTGAAGCGATTCCAGAGGATGCTACTGCAACTGCTATCTTCTTTTGTAGACGAACTTTTGCCAAAATTAAGTTGATCACAAATGTTTTGCCTGTCCCTCCTGGTGCATCGAGGAAACAGATGCCTCCATGATCTTTGCTTATCATATCCAGAACTTTATTATAGGCCTCTCTTTGATCTGTAATTAATAGCGGTTCATTAGCAGCAACATATGCTTCCATGTCTTTGGCATTGTAATTCATCTCCCGCAGAAATTCATTGCTTTGTATGTTATTATTTCTATCGGGTATTGGCAGTCCGCATTTTTCTAGGCCTCGTCCTGCCATTGACAAACACTGGTCCTCTAAAAGGATTAGAGCCTCGTTAAAGATCTCTTGTGAAAAA
>NW_020228044.1:0-6191 GCF_003070985.1 Temnothorax curvispinosus
TACATAATAATGTAATCCTTCCTCTCGCAGAATTTGGACAAAATCAATTATGGCCAGACTCTGTATAGAGGGTCTCTACTGTAAACATGTTAAATTGACGGAATAAAATCATTGCATCGCAGTCGTTGTGACAATTTAATTAAACGCCCGTCACGCCGTAACGAAGCGTCGTTGACCCATGGTTCCTATACTTAAAGTTGGTGTATTTATTCCTTCTTTCATTACACAAATTTACGAAACTTAGTTTTTCTGCACCCTGTATATATATCTCAGGAACTGCTTAATATTGTAACTTGTGCTCAATCGTGGTCAATCGGGACCTTGGTCAATCGGGACGGTGGTTAATCGGGACCGTGGCCAATATCAACGTGGTTAATCGGGACCGTGGTCAATATCAACGTGGTCAATCGGGACGGTGGTCAATCGGGACCGTGGCCAATCGGGACGGTGGTCAATCGAAACGGTGGTCAATCGGGACGGTGGTCAATCGGGACCGTGGCCAATTGGGACGGTGGTCAATCGGGACGGTGGTCAATCGGGACGGTGGTCAATCAAGACGGTGGCCAATCGGGACCGTGGCCAATATCAACGTGTTAATCGGGACTGTGGTCGATATCAACGTAGTCAATCGGGGCCGTGATTAATAGGGATTGTGGGCAATCGGGACCGTAGTCAATCGCAACGTGATCAATATTAACGTGGGCAAACAACGTGGTCAATTTCAACGTGGTGAATAGTGACCGTGGTCAATCGGGACGGTGGTCAATCGGGACCGTGGTCAATCGGGACAGTGGTCAATTGCGACCGTGGTCAATCGAGACGGTGGTCAATCGAGACAGTGGTTAATCGGGACCGTGACCAATTGGGACCGTTGTCATACGCAACGTGGTCAATATTAATGTGGTCAAACGCAACGTAGTTAATTTCAACGTAGTTAATTTTAACGTGGTCAATCTCAACGTGGTCAATCGGGACGGTAGTCAATCAAGACGGTGGTCAATCAAGACGGTGGTCAATCGGGACCGTGGTCAATCGGGACGGTGGTCAATCGGGACTGTGGTCAATCGGGACTGTGGTCAATCGGGACGGTGATCAATCGGGACGGTGGTTAATTGGGACGGTGGTCAATCGGGACCGTGGTCAATTGGGACGGTGGTCAGTCGAGACTGTGATCAATCACAACGTGGTCAATCGCAACGTGGTCAATTGCAACGTGTTCAATATTAACGTGGTCAATCGGGACCGTGGTAAATATGAACGTGGTCAAACGGGACGCTCCCAATGTTGTTACCACCCTTACCCAGATCAAGCTCCGAGTCAGACGTGGTGGAGAGGAACGTATTCCTCGTCCTTTTCTTCGTCGCTCGGTGCTCCGGCTCCGATTCATAATCGGACAGGGGGGGACTATTTTCCCCCAAGGACGACGAAACGGTCGCCTTTCCTACACTTTTAACTCCACCCTGACTGGTGGATTGAGCGATCGCTCTATCCACTGCACCGCTCGCCCTCAACGATGCAGTTGTTGAATAGTCATGCCCGTCGTTGGCTAACGACGAAGAGAGACCAGGCCGTTGCTCCTGAGAGCATCTCTCATCCGCCGGGTCTGGGGTATCCGACTCCCCTGAACCAGTAAACGTTTGATCCTTAGAAGACATTCTCATAAGGGGTTTGTGTTGGTTTGTTATTCGGGGTGTTTTTCCCCTAGGCTGGTTGGCATCACCCGCCTCACGAGCCCAGCCCGCCCGAGCCCTCGGGTACCCCCGGGTTCGCTGTACCCGTGTCGAGAGCGCCCCCCGAAGGCCCCGAAGGACCCCCAGAGACCGCCCCCGACCCCTGAGGCACCGTCCGCCGGTCGACGACGATGAAAAAACCCCGCCACCCCCACTTGCACGCAACGAGGGGTGGCCGGCCGAGAGACCTCGATCCCGGCCCCGGCCGAGCACGCTCGATCCCGGTCCCCGCCACGCACGAGCAGGGGACACGGAGCGCCCACGCCACCGCCGACCCAACGGACTCCGTACTCGTCACCGGCCCTTACGTCCGGTGACCAGACCCGCCGGCCCCGACCTGGGAATATGTCCCAGCGGCCCGACGGGTCACCCACCCAGGCAGCCCGACCCCGGCCTCCGAATACGTCGGAGCAGCTCGGGACTGCCCTCCGTGTTGGGGACACCGCGGGACCACGTCCCTGGTGTGCACGTCCCCAACACGGGCCTCCCCTCCGGTCGTCCCTGCACCACGTACAGGGACTCCCGAAAGAGGGTTACCCCCGTCTCTCCTGCCGAAGCACCGGCGTGCAATGGGTTGCGAGACGAGGGTCTTCCTACCTCCTCGGCGAGACGGCATCCCTGCCCGCATCGGAGGTGAGGACCTCCCACCCAGATCCCCTAAGAGACCCCAGCGAAACCTCTCCCGCCCCGCCGGAGCACCGGCGTGCAATGGACGAGAGAGGCCCGCTCCCCGCGTAACGAGTCCGAATCACCCGACCTGCCGGAGCACCGGCGTGCAATGGTCGAGCGATTCAAGACCCACCCCACGGTTTTTTATCGAGGTTTTCCTTCTTCTAGGCCGGCGGGAGGAGTAGAAACTCCCCCCTAGCGGTCCCGGCCGACCAGGCGATTGCAGTCAGGGCCGCCAACCCCTACCGGCCGTTGGAGTCCGTGCAGCCGGGGATGTACCGTGCCTAGACCCGGGGTGACCCGACTGGACGGGCTCCTAAGCAGGGCGACCGGACCCCCGGTTTTCTGTCCGGGTTTTCCTTCCCATAGGACGGTCGGGAGAGCAAAGGCTCTTCCCTCACGGCCCCGTCCGGCCGGACAGTTGTTTATAGAGGTAGTCTGCCTTGCGAGTCCTGAGGAGAGGGACTCCCTGGTCCACGGCAGACCTTGCGAAATGCCGTGGATTACGGTACTGGTGTGCTCGGGCGCTCCGGGTTCGCAAAACCCGTAGTGGAGGGCTTCCCCCGGGCCCCTAAGGGCTCCGGAGGACTCCCCCCACCCCCTGGAGGAGAGGAAACCTTGAAGCCGTGCACTAAAACGGTGCGCGGCCAACTATTAGGCCAACCACGGGTGGTCATTGCGCGATTGACGCCCGAGGAAATAAGCCGAGCGAAGCGACGGGCGACGCCGCAGCCGCGGCCAGTAGCGGAGGTGAGTCGGCGAAGCACGCCGTCGCCGACGGTAAGTCGACAGATCGTGCAGCACTCCGTGCAATTGGCGGGAGACGCGCGCTCATGGGGCTCTTCCGCCGAACTCGAAGCAATTAAACGCGCTGCCGAGGCTTTCGACAGCGCGTATCGAATCGAGCTCACTCGTGTCACCGTTACGGACACGGTATCGATAACGGCCGTCTCGATGCAGCAGCCGTGGGAGCAGCCGGAGGACGAGGACGAGCCGGACTTCGCCAGCCCGTCCAGCGAGGAAGGCGATGCAACCGACGATAGGGGGACATCCCCAGAGTGATTTTAAGAGGCGCTAAGACGCTCCGAGGACGGAACTTGTACATAGTTATTCTCTTTCATAATAAAGTTATTTAGCCTATCCGTCCGGCGTTAAGATATGCGACAGCGGTCGCCGGGCAGCAACCCATTTAGCACGTAAGCATTATTTTCAGCGATCGACAAACATTTTCAGTTCTTTTCTCGGCACCAAGTGCCAGGCCCGACCAGGGAAGCAGTTTTCTTTTGATTTACTAGGTGCGTGGATCAGCAATAGCACCGGCACGATGATTGGTCGAGCCACACACAATCTTCGACGCGGGAGCGCGGGATTCTGACAGCGCGCACGCCAGGCGAACGAGAGTCGAGATGCCGACTCTTGACATCCTCATGAGAAAATCATTCAAAAATTAGCGCGATCCGACCGCGCAAACATGGGGTTTGCCGGACATCCGGCGAAACACATGAAGGGGGCGCCGCAGCGCCCAACGGCTCAAACTGCCGCCAGAGGAAGGCTTCACCGACCTCTGGGGACTATCGCGAACACGATCCGATCGCGCGAACCCCAGGTTTGCCGGACACGTCACGAAATGACGAACGCGGCGGCGCAGCGCCAAAAGGCTTAAACTGCCGCCAGAGGAAGGCTTCACCGACCTCTGGAGACTATCGCGAACGCGATCCGCCCGCGCAAACACCTGGTTTGCCGGACAAGAGCAAAATGGCAAACGAAGCGCCGTAACGTTGCGGCATGAAATATGCGTGTTCGGGGGCACGAATTAGCCCTGGAGACTAAACGCGAATGCGATCTGACCGCGCAAACATCCGGTTTGCCGGACAGACTTAATATCGTGAACCGAGCGTCGGAACGATCTGAGAGTCGATATGCTCACTCAGGCAGAGTCGATAAGACATACGAGTCAAACGCGAGCGAGATCTGACCGCGCAAACATCCGGTTTGCCGGACAGACCCGATATCTTGAACCAAGCGTCGGACCGGCATGAAATTAAATATGCATACTCGGGGAAGGTCGAGAATACATCCGAGTCAATCGCGAGTGCGATCTGACCGCGCAAACACCCGGTTTGCCGGACAGATGACAAAAACTAGGATTGCGTCACCAGGGACACCTGGTACATCCGAAGATCGAAGCGCGATCAAAATCCGACCATCCTAACAGGGGGTTGTCCGGACAGTCCGGACAACTAGTAGTTGTAGACGTCGGCTACAGGAAGTAGGGCCGGAATACGATCGATTAGGGCCTAAAGAGTAGGCATCTAGGTCGCCGCCATTGGCGGACGTTTTAAACGCAATCCGGACGTCTTCTTCAGGAAGTCGACGTGGAATTGAAATCAGGGACATTGAATAGACCTTGCGCATAGGTCGGCGCCGTTCAAAGGTCAATATTGTAAAAGCTGAATTGTTGCTACCCGGAAATTGAAAGAGCGAGACGCAAATAGTGTACTAGCGTTGGAAATTTCCATCGCGAACATCTGGCGCACACCTGGTGTGCCGAAGCGCGTAAACACTTGTTGTTAAGACGTAGTATGGAAATTTCCAGAGCGGAGAAAGCGGCCGAGACCCATATGGAAGGGGAAAAACTCGGTGGTAGGGAGCCCGAGAGAGCAACGTTTCTCGTGGCAGTCTCCCGTGGGCGCTCGAAGGTAGCAACCTCGCGCGTATTATACCGGCGTATCGTTGAAGAATATTCGCGAACGCGAAACGGAATACGATAATTAAGACTACCTCAGTGTCTAATAACAAACGGGAACGCCCGCCAACAACGTTACGTGACGTCGATACGAAAGACGTACGGGTTTTCGCGTACCTGAATCGCGAAATCGCACTCAGCGAGGCGTGCGACCGCCATCTTGTGTGGCAATCGTTAATTGTGAATCACCAACATTGTGCAACTAAAGTTAACAATAAAAGCAATCGTTATTTGCAAAAATCTAAACGAAAATATCATTACTTACCCGGAAACTTACCTGAACAAGCGGCTGTCCGGCCATCTTGGTGATAGCGTGGTCCGATCTTCAAGGTCATCACAGATTCTACTTCAGAGGAGGCCATTGATGAGGAAACCGTGGCGGAAACCTGAAAAAAGTGGATATTAGTTGTAGTTACGCGGACAGTTCTCGGGTGTCCGGCTATCTCCCAGACGCGTTGATCCTAGACATCGGTGAGTAGCGGTGATCTACGACATCGGCGATGGTGATGAAGCAGCTGTCGACGAAACCTGAAAATAAAAGAGAATTAGTGGCGTTTTACTTATATTAATGTCGGGACTTAGCCGATCAAGCGGTTGTCCGGCTATCATGGTTCCACGGATGAGGTAGATGAATGATCGATAGTGGAAACGATTGGCAGAGCATCCCAGAGGAGGCAACCGTGGCGGGAATCTGAAAAGTCAAAGAGTTAAGGAGATATTACCTGATCAAGCAGCTGTCCGGCTAACAGGTATCTCTGGCTGGCCGATTGAGGTCATACCTACCGGTATCCAGAGCTCAGGCGATGCTTATCGAGCAGTTGTGGCGGGATTAAAAAAAAAATAAAATTGTTTAAACAAATTGTTCACATTTTGGCTGATTTCCATTACGAATACCTACCTTCTCGGTATATAAAGGTTAAACCGAGTGGCGACCGTTTGATAGGAATATTATCCGCCGGAATCGGGCTCAACACGTGCCGTCCGGTCACAACCTAACCTTGCAACCGTTCGCATAGCTGAGCAGCCGGACAACCCCGAGGGGCAGC
>NW_020228045.1:0-55873 GCF_003070985.1 Temnothorax curvispinosus
AGCCAATCAGTACGATCTGCTGCTGCTTTTCACTGCCCATGAAATTTCACCTTTTACGTGAGTGCGTGTGTATATGTACAACGTGTGACTGAATCTGAATTCGCTTCACGAAAAAAAGTAACTTTTCACCATTGAGATTTCGAGATTGACTGCACCGATCTTAATCAGAATGGTCGCAAATTACGGGCGCGATAAACATTATATAAGAAAAGTGTCGTAACATTTTTCATTATATATAGTTTCTGAGGTATTTTATTTGAAAGTGTGACGTAAAGACGGTAGATGAACTTATAACAGTACCGCGTCATAATGATATGAACATAGTCATATTTACACACTTGACGTCGCGGTACTACTGTACCGTTTTATTAGAAATATTAGAATAAATTTTGTATTGTTTTAATTTGTACTTTTTTCGGCCGTCTGACAATAACTTGTTAATCAGTTTTAAATTCTGAGTTGAGAGTAACATACTATCGTTAAACTGAGTCTACAGATTGCAGCTCCCATAATTATACATTGTAAACACAATAAATACACACATAATTTTGCATTTTTAAATATTCTATTTTTACTATTTTCTGAAATTATATTACAGGTCGAAAAATTCGGAAATACTGGCTTGTTAAATGTTTATTACCCAATTTAAGTTTGTCGTCATTCTAAGTATTATGTATCTTACAAAGTAGGACGTGTGCTTCGATCATCCAGAGAATATGTTATAAAAAAATCCTCAGTATACGAAACATTTCTTAAATCTTATTTTTTAAAATTTGCATACAACAGTATAAATATTAAGAACTGGATGGACTACTTGTATGGTATTTTTACCGCAACGGTGGCCCTAGAAAAGAATTTTTGTTCTGTGATGCTTTTTGCAACTTAGGCAAAAATTTTAGCAATAAAGAAATTTTTCCTAGCGGCTTTACGACAATAAATTTTTCATTTCCATGCTTATTTGTTATGATATTTTTATTTAGGATATCAATTTTTACCGCAATGGTGCCGACAGGCAGCACGCCACTCCTCGTTTCGTAGATAATTGGAACACGATCAGTGCAAGCAATATAAGCACACAATTATGATTTGGCAAGTCGGCTCAATTAATTAATTAACTATTTATAATGATATCGCGATGTCTACTTTACACTTTTATTAAACGCGAAATATAAACGAAAATTACAAAATATTTAAAACGTGCAATTATTAATTCTTTACGCGCGCGTATTTTAATTAGAATTTATCTAGTATTGCGTCCTTCTTTTGGTCTTTTAACTATAATTTGCCGATTAAGTTAAAATTCTAAGCTCGAAGTGTGTCAAATGAAGTCCACAAAATGCAGTACTTATTACGGGTACAATATTTGATTGAGACGTTAAGAATATGTTCGATTATATAAAAATTATTGCACAAAAAGGGTTAAACATTTATTGATTACAAATGTTCAAGGTTGATCTTTTAGTTGTGTTTTTCCGTCAGACATAAGTGGATAGATTAAAAGTAGGTACATTGCAATTAGTCGGGCGACTCGAGCTGGTACTGCTGATACATGCCGTTCTGTAGCACAGCGTAACGATCAGTTTCAATGGATAGGAATAATTAACTCGATTAGTACATTCAATTAATTAACTACTAACATTTGATAAAAAAAATAATGGTTTTATGTTATTATATGCTTTATGAACAGAAATTATTAGTAAAAATTATAAATATTTCTCTTTAGGAACTTTTAAAATGTAAATTCAATTAAAGTAAACCAGTCCGGCAGTGTATGACAGGTTTATTTACTAAATTTCCCTAGTTCAAACATGTTTATGAGCGAAAAGTCACAGTCACTTTGACGTTCTAATAAACAAAATATGTTACCAAACAGAAGAAAGTGATAAAAGTTAAAAGCAATACTGTGCCTTTGTGCGGCTAGTTTAGACATAAAAATATGTTGTCGCATTTATCGTAAGTTATTTGAAAAGGCTACAACGTGACTGTCTTAAAATGGATATTTTAAGATCTACTAAAGATCCACACTCTTTTGCGATACCAGGTATTTTATTTAATTACTTAATTAACTAGACGTAAATAAAAATACTTTAAATTTACTTATTTACTTTCTTCCTGAAGAAAATGCAATAAAATAAGTTGCGGAATTCATAGATATTTGAAATCAAAACTGCTACTTAGTTCTATAGTAATGTATAGTATTTAAAATTGAATTACTCTGACAATATTAAGTAACTGACAATATACTATGCATCTTTTTAAGTGCACGAAATATATTGCATTTAGTATATAAAAGTCTGGAAATTGTTTGCCTTTTACAAATAACATCGTAAATAATTACAATAATATTCTTCATTACAATATGTAATTTATTATTATGTATTTACTCATTACATTAATATATAATTACTTTTTACTTATATTATTTATTTCTATTTTTCTAATTATAAGAGTTGGCAACAGTAATCTATACCGATTTGGAATTGATTGTGGATTTTAATCAAAAAGTTCTCAAAGGAAGAGCAATTTTGACGATAGAAAGAAAACCTTCAACTAATGAAATAGTGAGTAGATATAGGTAATTTTTTTATACCGAGCAAAAGATTTGACTGGTTATTAATATGTAACATTAAATAATTAGATTTTAGATAACCTCGGACTTGTTGTATCACGTGTCACAGACACCGATGGGACACCTTTAAATTATCATGTTCAAAATAGTGCTCTTGGCAGTTCATTTTGTGTACAGTTACCACAAACAGTTGATACTACATATAACTCTATGTAAATATAAGATATTTTTTAGAAAAATACAATTATATTAAAAATTATTCATGTAAGAAATGACTAATATACCCACAATACGATACTTTCAGATGTAATATTCAAATTGAATATAAAACAAGTCCAGCCTCTCCTGCACTATATTGGCTAACACCTGAGCAAACTACCGATGGTAGACATCCCTTTCTGCTGTCTAACAACAAGGTAAACCGGCTAAATAAGGATATTTCTCTACATAAACAGATTAAACAGATTATATAAAATTCTGTATTTTTCCAGCTAATTTACGCTAGAGCATGGTTTCCTTGCCAAGACACTCCATCTGTCAAATTTAAGTACTATGCTAAGGTAAGAATTTAAACACAAGGAGTATTGTATTCTGCATTTATTTATTTACAAGAAAATTTACAATGACATTCAATTGATTATTGTTAATATTATTAATAAAAGTAATAAAAATATGCGGAAGAATGGAACGCGTTAGTAGAAAGAAAATATTTTTATTTATATAATATAAATGCCTATATTTTCTTACAAATTGCTTCAGTTGAACTAAAATAAAATGCATATTTTTAATATACGTATATTTCATTTTTTAGATTTCTGTACAAAAGAATTTCAGCGTTCTGATGTCCGCACTTTTGCAAAAAATGAACGTGGGTCCGGAGTTAGCCGTATATGAATTTCATCAAAAGAAACCTGTACCGTCTTATGCGGTGATTATTGCTGTAGGCTCACTACTAACAATCAAACTTGATGCAAGAATCAATATATTTGCCGAAAGAAATTTGATATTTACGGAAAGAAGTTTAATATTTGCAAGAAATATACTTAAACTTCGTCGTCCAGCCCAATTGATGCTGATGGCTGCCGAAAATCTGTGTGGGCCTTATTTGTGGGGTAAAATATTGATTAAATTTTTTGTTATTAGTTTATTTAAATTTATACATATAATAAATTTTACCTTTGTGAATAATTAATTTATCTCTCTTTTGTTTATTCTTATAATTATTTCCTTTAATTTATTTAAAATTGTATCTCTAGATAAATACGATATATGCGTGCTTCCACCAAGTATCGCTCATTTCGAAATAGAATGCCCATGCGTGACATTTATTTCGCCGACTCTACTTGGCGGAGATATTTCTTATTTAAGTTCTCTTATTGCTCGAAACATTTCACAGAGCTGGGCAGGAAATTTAGTCACATGTTCAAATTATCAACATTTGTGGTTAAATAAGAGTTTCAGCATTTTTATTTGCAGGAAAATTAGATGTACAATGTATTCGAATTATGAAGATTTGTATAAATTTTTTCAAAGAGAAGGATTAAAGAACCTAAGTAGAATGGTAAGATATTAACTTAGGCAATAGAAATGAAGTAACAAATAATGTTAACAATTGACAACATTTTACATTTTATACAAGATGAATACATACATAATTTATTTTATTTATACTATTTTCCAAAATTATATTACAGGTCGATAAATTCGAAAATACGGGCTTGGTAAAATGCTTAATACCCAATTTGACGGGTATGTCACCTCACAAAGCCACTAAATGTGTGCCTTATGAATGGGGATGTGCGCTATTGGATCATCTGGAAAGTATGTTAGGAGGACCTATAGTATTTGAAAAATTTCTTAAATATTATTTTCGGCGCTTTGCGTACAGAAGTATCAACACTACGGACTGGATAAATTGCTTGTATCGATATTTTCCTCACAAAAAGAGGGTAACATACTTTTTATACTAATATAAATACCTAATCTATAGAATTTCATCAGTAGTCACACGTTTAGCATTAGAAATAAAGATTCCTATGGTTCTTCTCAGATATTAGATCGTGTTAAATGGTACTCGTGGTTCTTTAATATCACACCTTCACTTATCGTGCCAAGAATGTCCATATTGGAAGTACAGTGTTTCCGTTTAGCAGCAGACTGGGAACCTGAAAACAGTGATATAGTCAATAACATAAATTTTCAATTAAGCGAGTTTTGTGACGTTAAAAGAATAATATTCTTAAACTTTCAACATACTCTTAATACGCATCTGACCAAGGAAGAACTAGAATCAATTATACCTGGCTTCGCTTTCAATATACGAAACGTTGAAATACGGTAAATACGCATACCTATATTCATTCAGTTTGATTCACAATTGCTTAACGTAAAACGCACGTATTTCGCAGGTTTATTTGGCTGCTATTATGTATTAAAGTTCGATGGGCTGAGAAAGTTGAATCAGCTTTGAAATTTGCCATTAAATTCTGTTTTCCAAATTGTGTATGTGTTATATTTCAATCTTTGTACGAATGGACAGAAATGCGTCCAGTAGTGATCGAAACGTATATAAAAAATAAGGAAAAAATGTTATATGAAACCCAGAAAGAATTAGACAGAATTCTACATCTGACTACTTAATTATTTTGTTAATATAATTAAGCTAATTTTATTCCTTAATAGGTAAGTCGTTAATAACTGTTATATAAAATAATTTATTTAATATAAAGAAAAGACGATTAAAAGATTGAAATGTTTATAGAACACATGCGATAGATACAAATTTTTGTACCGCGCATTTGTTGTAAGACAATTTCACTGAATAAAGAAATTGTTATTGTTTTATTTACAGACTCAACGATAGACGGCAACTCGATTCGCAGTGATACATAACGACAATTTCTGTTGGATAGTCAAAAGACATTTAAAGAACTGTGCTCTGTCTGGGCCCTATAAGTGAATAGTCATGGATCATATATTAATCGTTAAGAGGGTACTTATCATGAAGTACGAAACAGAAGGTTTTAAATTCCTAATTGAAGTCTGACGAGCGTACGGACTTTATCTCTCTTCAAGTTTTCCTCATCGAACTTCTCTAACTGTACACAAATATTATTTTCCTAACGCGAGCGTGAAATGGGCCGCTTTTCGCGCTTGTTTTGAGTGAGCAAAACGATCCATTTCGCAATGATGACGTAAGCGTTGAAACATGGAGCCATTTCTCAACTAGTGGAGAAATAAAATTGTAAAACAAGCGCGAAAAGCGGCCTGTTTCACGCTCTTGTTAGGAAAAATAGTATGAACAACTCGTGGCGAAGAGTGGTCGAGCCCAAATGCTTTGTTCGTGTGACCAACTTCACACTCATTCAGAATCGATCACTTTTTCCACTAGTTGTACATACAATATACTATTGCTGCTGTGACTGGCACATGGATGTCTTTGTCAAGATATTGGGCATATTTTAGATACTATATATATTACTGCCGTCCCACGCGCACAACATCCAACCGTACGACATACAAATCCGAATTTCTTTAACATGATGGCATAGATTGCGTCCAGGGACTTAAGGTCTATCCAGACAAACTTGCATAGCGCATAAACATAAGCATAAGAAAATTGATTGGTCCATATACATGTGCATAAGGAAATAAACCAATCCATTTCTTTTATGCATATGCTTATGCACTTATGCAAGTTTGTCTGGATTGACCTTTACTGAGAACATTTGGAGCTGTCCTTCACTGATTTTGATGGCTTTGGATATGCTATAGGATATAGGATGCGAAAAATAACAGACATGTGTTTTATCGGTTACCAAACATATTTAGGGATTAAATAAAGCAACCCCTCAAAAGAAATTTCATATATTTGATAACAAGCGAAAATCTCCGAAACCGTGAAATATTATATGAAAAAGGTTGGACAGTTACTGTGTGTATTAAGTGATCTTCGTAATCGTTGATTTATAGATTTTTTTATTATATATTTTTGCAACGTTAAAGAGTAGAAAAATAATATGTAAAAAAATATGATAATCATGTAGTTATATTTTTTTAAATGTTACATTTTTGCAAAAATAACATTGAAGTGTAGGAGTATGAAAAAAATATGATATTAAAGAAATATATGTAAATACTGATTACAGAAATCACTAATACCGTAACCTTTATGTCTAAAACATTTATTCATATATCTCACGGTTTCAGAGATATTTACTCGTAATTAAATATATGGAATTTCTTTTGAGAAATTTTTTCAACTCTTAAACATGCTTCAAAGCCAATAAAAAAGATACCTGTCTGTTATTTTTTGCTACTCTACAACATATCTAAAGATATCTTTAGATATGTTGTAGAGTATCAAAATCGGTGAAAAACCGTTGAGTTCCAAACACTCCCTTGTTAGCCGTGTTAATGAACTGTACGATATACATTCCATACATATTATTGTAATGTCTTTCGTTCAATTCGTTATACCGTCGTTACCGCGGGGACGTAGAAAAATCAGACAAGACCAGTGTGGTATGTATTCATGATCATAATAGCGAACTTCGGACAGCTCTACTACTCTGCAGGTGACTCATTTTACAAGTTTATCCATGGAACTTTTTAACCCTCTTTTTATGTCCTATAATACAAGCCATGTCTCAATGCTGTTCATCGGGGGCCCAACTTCCTAAGAAACTGGGCATAGTCCTTCATGAAAATAAAAAAAAATATATATATATGTTTTATATACAAAGTGCTATGTAACCAATATCCACATACAGTAATACTATGTAAATTATCGTAGAATCTAATTTAATGTATGAAACATAGATATTTCAATATAAACCTTAATATAAATTTTATTTTCTTTATAATAAACTGTTAACGTATTAATCAAAATATCAGATTTTGACAAAGAGATCGAATCGTAGATATATGTAAATGTATATTCTCAATGCTACCTCCTTGTCAATCGCGTTAGCATAGCTCACATTTTGTCCATTTGATAAAAAATAATTATTATAAAAAATAATGATTACCTCATATTCTCAATTTGATGGAAATTTATAATGTATGTTGCTGATATTAATATGTTTAGTTTTTTATTCATATCATTTATAATTTAAATTACCTATCGCTTACAAGACAGTTATGACGTTATACCTTAACTGATTCTGATGATCCCATTTATGTTTGCTGGATTTCAGTTGCTGATAAAATGTCTGCGAAATTATTCGCTTCGCGGCGAATTTGTGTAAAAGACGTTTCAAACGAAAAAAATAATATAGAATAATAGAAAATAAATTAATTGAAATCGTGACTTAAGACAATGTTAAAGAGTAACATATTCAGGTATATAAAGAAATATATGTATATACATTTTGGAAATTTTATATCAATATTTTTGTGGAAAGTCATAAGCAAAATTTTTTGCACATATAAATACCTTGCAAGAGTCATTTTATTAGTAACATTAACGTTACATTTGGACATAGTACGGAATAAAGCCAAACAATCGTATCATGTAACATGAAATACAATCGTGAACTTATTATTATAGACTGTTACACGTCACACTAATATCCATGATTACATACAACGCATGCACACAAGAGAGAACAGTGAACACATGTGCAGAGGTTCCATCTAAAAACGTGCAGGTCCATTCTCAGGCTTCTTTCTGTTTGCAAGATAATTCAGAGACATAATATTTGACCATATGTGATAAACATTTAATTTCGTTTGCTTTTGCAAAAATGACTGATCCGCACAGGCCATTTTTGGGTTTAGCGAATCCAAGCATATTACACTGCGGATACTCACAAACATGTACGTGTCGTTTACACATCATATTTACACCAAAATATACATATGCCTTTATGACAGAGAATGCAACTAATATTTGAGGAAAAGTACAAGCAAGATAATCTAATATAATCTAATATTCTGATATAATGTTTCTCTAATTAAAGAACAAATAAGAATAAGAATAAAATTCACATACATATTTGTATATGCAGAATAACAAAAGCTAAAGCTCTTTTTTTAATTACTTTTTTTAATTAAAAATAATATGCCATGTTTATTTTATATCTAATGTTTATTTCATATATAAATATAATCTGTATAATATTTGCGCGAGAGATATTGGATCTTAATTAGTTTCAACATCGTAAAAATACCACTAAAGGACATTTATCCATCGGATATTTTTTTGGAATTAAGATATATGTGATCGTAAATGAGAATTTATGTAAAAAGTTATAAAGAAGAAATAATAAAGGTACGTAAAAAAAAGAAAAGAAAGAAAGAAAGAAAAGCGATAAAAAGAGAGAAAAAGAGAGACTGAGAGAAAAAGAGAAACGGAAAGAAGTCAGTGAGGTATCGAAAACATCAAAAGTAACATATAGTTTATGAATATCTTTATTATTTATTTATTATCTCTGTGTTACATGGAATTAATCACATATTTTCGCAACAGTCGTATATAGTCCATTCCATTCATTTTGCATTCTTGTACCAGACAACTAGTACACATCTCGTCACAATAGTATAAAAAATTCAAACTGCATTGTACGTCCGTTAATGTTTTATATTAAAAAAAAAAAATTTGTTTACAAAAAATAAAAAATGAGTATTTATGCAGAGCTAACTTTTTAATAGACAACGATTGCCTGAATCTTTTTTCAAGCCTGAGATCTTTTGACAACCTACTTCAAAATTATTGAAATCGGGAGATGGTCCATATCTCTCTGCATAATTACTGTTATACTTATATTACAGTTAATGACTTATCCTAAAGGTGCCATTTCACGCTTACGCTCGACGCTTATTTTCAGCGAGCAAAAATCTTCAAAAATAATATTTGTTATTTATATATATACTAGTTTTTCGGCCCGCGCTTCGCGCGGATATAAATCTATCTGTATATTAATTATATATGCTTTAAATTCACCCATTAATTTGAAACACTAAATTTCTTATTTTTTCGGGATTTCGGTGTACACTTTATAGCAATCCCGGGGAAATTCTACCTTTATTTCATATGTAATTCTTTAAGATTCAATTATTTCCCGAGAAATTGGAAAAATTTTGTAACCGGTTTCCAAAAAGACCATTAATAAAAAATTAAACTTATCCTCCAAAAATTAAAAAAATTTTGACACGACTTCTATTTCATATATAATTTTTTAAGATTTGGTCAATTAATTTCCGAAAAATTGGAAAAAATGTGTAACCGGTTCCCAAAAAAATCGGTAACAAAAAATTGTACACTTTATAGCAATCCCGGGGAAATTCTATCTTTATTTCATATGTAATTCTTTAAGATTCAATTATTTCCCAAGAAATTGGAAAAATTTTGTAACCGGTTTCCAAAAAGATCGGTAACAAAAAATAATACACTTTATAGCACTCCCCAGAAAATTTTACCTCTACTTCATATACAATTGTTTGAGATTCGGTCAAATAATTTCCGAAAAATTTGAAAATTTTCTGATACCGATTTCCCCAAAGATCGGTAACAAAAAATTATATATTTTATGACAGTCTCCGGGAAATTCTACCCCTACTTCATATAATTTTTTAAGATTCGGTCAATTAATTTTCGAAAAATTGAAAAAATTTTGTAACCGGTTTTCAAAAAAATCGGTAACGAAAAATTATACACTTTATAGCACTCCCCGGAAAATTCTACCTCTGTTTCATATATAATTCTTTTAAATTCGGTCGATTATTTCCCGAAAAATTAAAAAAATTAAAAAAATCGTTTTCCAGAAAATCGGTAACGAAAAACTATATACTTTATGGCACTCCCCGGGAAATTCTACCCCTATTTCATGTACTCGTGGTAAAAATTCGGTCCACTAACGAATGAGTAGTTCGCGGACAGACGGACGGACGGACAGACAAACAGTCGCGTTTTATATAATAGTAATGATATATATGTATATATATAAATTAATTTATATAATATAAATAAATAAAAAATATTATTTCTAGGGTCACGTGGTTTCGCTTTGACGCTAGTGTCAAAAAAATGAAATTGAATTTATTCAACATCCAGCGTTGACGCTGAATCGTCGTTGATCGTCCCAATACAATCAAAAATAGACTTCAAAATACGTAAAATATTAATTATTTTCAAGTAATATCTTTAAATAGTAATATTTTACGGACATATATATAAATAAAAAATATTATATCTGAAGATATTTGTTCACTGAAAAATGAGCGGGTCGAGTATCAATGTGCAAAAGGCACCTTTACGTAAAAACAAAAATTTGGTTAATTAATTATTAATTTGGTTAATTATTAAAAAAGTAATTATAAATTTAGGTGTAGAATTGTATCTAATTCTTCTTGGGTCTTATGTAACATTTTCTCTTTATTTGTTTTATACGTTTCAATCACTATTTTACGCATTTTTGTCCATTCATACAAATGTTGAAATATAGGACATGCATAATTTGGCGAACAATATTCAGTGGCAAACTTCAAAGCTGATTCAACTTTCTCAGCCCATCGAATTTTAATGCACAATAGCAGCCAAACAAACCTGTGAAATACGTACAATTTACGTTGAGTAATTGCAGAGTGAATCAGTCTAAGTGAAAATATGCATATTTACCGTATTTCACCATTTCTGGAATCAAGAGAGTAACAATGTGAAATTGATTCCAGTTTTTCCGTGCACAAATCAGTATGAAAATAAAAAAGTAGGTAGTTTAAGAATATTATTTTTTCGGCGTCGTCAAGATCTCCATATGTCATTGAAGGTATACTATGGGTGTTATTATCCCATTTGACCCATTCTCTCGCTAAGTCGAAACACTTTGTTTCACGTGCGGTCACTCCCGGCAAGATAGATGCAGAAGGAATATTATAGAACCACGAGTTCCATTCAACACAATCTAATGTCTGAGAACAACATTGAAATCATTATTTCTAATGCCATCATATGAATACTAGTGCAACTGCAGTTTATTTGTATAAAAGGTACGTTACCATCTTTTTGTCAAACAAATATGCATTCAAGTAGTTTATCCAATCCGTAGTGTTGATACTTTTAAATGCTAATTTACAAAAATAATATTTAAGAAATGGTTCGAATACTGAGGGTCCTCCTAACATATTTTCCAAATGATCTAAGAGTACATATCCCACTTCGTAAGGCACATATTTAATAGCTCTGTGAGGCGACCAACCCGTCAAATTAGGTAATAAACATCTTAGCAAGCCGATATTTGAAAGATTTTGAATCTATAATACAATTTCAGAAAATAATATGCAATAAGAATGCAGAAATTCGTGTGTGTTTATTATGTATTATACAATATAGAATATTATTATTTTTTATAACATTATTTCTTATTTTATTTTCAAAATTAAAATCTTACTATTGCATTCAAATTCGTTAATCCTTCCCTTTCGAGATAAGACTTTATGTCTTCACAAAACCATATTTTGCTTTCAATTTTCCTGCTAATAAAAATGCTAAAACTCTTATTCAACCACAAATGCTCATAATTCGAACACGTAACTAAATTTCCTGCCCAGCTCTGTGAGACATTCCGAGCGAGTTTCCTGATAGAAGAACGATCTCCGCCAAGTAGTGTCGGCGAAATAAATATCACGCATGGACATTCTATTTCAAAATGTGCCACACTTGGTGGAAGCACGCATATATCGTATCTGCCTAGAGATTTCATTTTAAATGTAATAACAAGAAAGTAATCACAATAAACAAAGAAGATTGATAATCCACAAAAGAAAAATTTGTTATATGTATAAATTTAAATAAACATATCAAAAAATAAATTTAAAGCAATTTAAATTAATTTAAATAAATAATATATATCAAAATATCTAGTTAATATTTTATTACCCCACATATAGGGTCCACACAAACGTTCGGCAATTTCCAACATGGTTTCAATCATGGCAAAATGAAACGTATTCATACACGTGTCAATAAATTTGTTTTCGGCAAATACATCGGTCCTATTATTAAGACGTCTTTTCTCTAGTGAGCCCACAGCAATAATCACCGCATAAGATGGTACCGGTCTACTTTGAAGAAATGTATATACGGCTATCTCCGGGCCTTCGCATATACTTTCTAAATGTGCGGACGTAACAACTTTAAAATTTTTGGGTACTAAAATCTAAAAATGTTAAATATGTCAATAAAAATTAAATAGATATTTTATTTTAATTTTATTAAAGTCATTTATAAGAAAATATAGGAATTCACGTTTATAAAAATATTTAATTCCTTTTTACTAACGCATTCCATTCTTATTTCTCCAAATTTTTATTATTTTTATCAATAATAATCAATCAAATATCATTAATTTCATGTACATTTACAAATGAATAAATGCGGAATGCATAGAAATACTAGCTGGTATTGCTTTTATATAACTTCTTACCGTAGCTGAATACGTAAATTTGACAGATGGAGTATCCTGGCAAGGAAACCATGCTCTGGCATGTATTAGCTGAAAAATTACTTTTATACACTTCGTTCACGTAGAAAAAATTTATTCATCATGCAAAAGAATATCTTTGTTTATCCAGTTTACCTTATTGTTAGACAATAGGAAGGGATATAAATCATCAGCAGTTTGCGCAGGTGTTAGCCAACATAATGCAGGAGAGTATGGAATTGTTTCATATTCAATTTGAATTCTACATCTGAAAAGTATCGTATTATCAGTATATTCAATTCTTATACATCAATCATTTTTAGTAATTATATATTTCTAAAAATATCTTATATTAACTTACAAAGTAGCATCAGCAGTGTATGGTAATTGTACGCAAAGTGAGCTTCCAAAAGCATAATTAATTTTATTATAATAATTTAAATGTGTTCCATTAGACATGTCTGTGACACTTGATATAACAAGTCCAAGGTTATCTAAAATCTATATTTATTCGATATTACATATTAATAACCAGTCAAATTTTTTGTTCGATATAAAAATATGTCTATAATACTCACTATCTCATTTATAATTAAAGATGCACTTTCGATAGTCAAACTCGCTGTTCCTTTAAGAACTTTTCGATTAAAATCCACAATCAATTCTAAATGAGTATGTATTACACGTGCCAATTCTTATAATTAGAAAGAAAAAAATAAGAAATATAGGTAAACAATAAATAATGATATATAAGTGTGATGAATAAATACACGACAAAAAATGATATATATTGTAATTAAAATTATTATAGTAAATGCTTGTAATATCATTTGTAAAATGCAAACAACTTCCAGACTTTATTTATACTAAATACAATATATTTCATACATTTAATAAGACAACATAATGCGCATTATGTTGTCAGTTAATTAATACTGTGAGAAAATATGGCAATTCTGGAAATTTTTAATTTATTAGGAAAGCTAAGGATATGTGCAGTAGTTTCGTCTTTCAAACAACTTTATAAATTCTGTTCCTTATTTTATTAAATTTTTTAAAGAAAAGATAAGTAAATAAATTTAACGTTCTTTATATGAACAATGCTTAAGTAACTAATTAAATAACTAAAATACCTGGTTTCGCAAAAGAGTGTGGATCTTCAGTAGATCTTGAAACATTCATTTCAGTAGTTTTTGAAATATTGCTGTCAGTATAACTGGAAAAATCCATTTTAGGAGAGTCAGCCTCTTCAAATGACTTGCGATAATTGATCTTTACGTCTATACTGGCCGCACAAAGGTACAGTATGCTCTTCACTTTTACCCATTTTCTTTTGTTTGGGCACTTGTTTATTAGAACGTCAAAGTCAAAGTCACTGTAAATCCTTGCACGTAAACATATTTGAATTTGGTATAAATTTAGTAAATTAAACTGTTATACACTGTGGGACTGATTTACTTTAATTATATTTATATTTTCTAGCTCGCCTTTCTTAGTTTTTTCTATTTTTAATACTCAAATAAATATCTGTTTTATTTGAATAGACAGAAAGCGAAAGAAAAATTTAAAAACTATTTCTCGTGCCCGTTCACTTAATCCAACAGATACAATTTGCTCCAGCGTTAAATTTTCAACCCTTTGGATAATGGTTACTACCGCGTCAAATTCTTATTCATAGGAGGATTATAGTCGGCGAAAAGCCGACATGTGATATCATGATGGCTCCAAAAAAATAAGTAATAATGTACACGAAATATTTAACGTAGTAAAATAAGTGTCAAATATATTATTTGATGCGTCACATTTTAATTACTAATAAGCGGTTGATATGCCATAGTTCTTTGTTGCTCATGTTACTCATCGATCCTGCAATTCATATAAACGTGTAATCTGTAGATTGGAAAATTATATTTTGATAGATATCATAAAATTTAAATCGCGTTATAAAATTTATTTATTTTTATATACATATAAGAACACAAAACGTATGAGATTTATGCAAATTCCGCAAAAAAATTTATATTTATCATCAATTCCCGTTTAATAAAATAGAATACCATGAAGAATTGTCTTTCTAAAAATCTATCATTTCGACAGAAATGTTAATAAAACTAATCAATTAATGGAATGTTTTTGTTCTAACAACCTGTCCGACGGAGATACAAAGCCATCTTTTGCGGTTAAAGAACTTTTAACTCTATATGTAAAATAATTTTAGATCGACTATTTTCTTGGTCTTTATATTAAGAATTATGGATGCAATTTTTGCAGTATTTCGTGAGCTCAATTTAACAATAACAGTTATTAAAAAGTAAAAACAATAACTTTCTAGAATTTTATTGGTTTTGCAAATCTATATTTTCTGGTCACTATCTAACTTCATATTACAACATCCTTGCTCCCAAAAAAGAGGCATAATAATGGGCATGGTTAATATATATAGCCTTTTTACTATCGCGTCGATATCGAAATGTATGTATTGTATTACATACGTGCAAGCCTAGCGATAACGAGTCGACAGTAGAGGATGAGAATAATCGAAGTTCTTTGTTTTTTAATGACATATTGTTTTTCTCATAGCAACTCGCGTTTAAATTATACACGTCTAAATTTCTGAACAATTAATAATCAATTTTTTCACAAATCCATTGATTTTAATACCGTACAACCAATGAAATGCTCTCGAGGTCTAGAATATCATCCTGGAAATTGCAACGATTTCTCACAAGGTACGCGGAAATGGTATTATTCAAACGTCAAATGAGGTTACATAGTTTTTTCTTAAAAATCGTACTTTTTCGTGTTATTAATGATGTATTTGCTAATGAAATTTCACTTGCAATAAAAAAACTGGCAATTAATTGAATAATGAGAAAGTCTCGCGCGCAGATTATTCTCATCGGACAAAGGTGGAGGAAGTAAAAAAGATATAGCGGAATGCACAAGACCGACAAAATTCGAAACGTGCCAACTGGATCCCTGTATGATAGATCCATGCAAACCAGAACCGACTGTCGTGATCGTAGGGGCCGGCATGGCCGGACTATCGGCAGCGCATCGATTGGCTCAGTGCGGCCTCCGTAATTTTACAGTTTTAGAAGCAACAGATAGGTATCTTAATTGAACAAATTCAAAATCAGCATTTGAATTATAAAAATTAATAAACCTTAACATTAAACTAGTAATAAAATATTATATTATCCTAATAAAAATATCTCGAAATAACATATGTTACAGTTAAATTTAACCGCGTTGCTTCAATGTTATTTCAACACATATAAATTTTAATAAAAGTTTATTAATGCATTTCTAATTCCAGACCCGGTGGACGGATCCACTCTTGCTGGCTGGGCGATGTGGTGGCGGAAATGGGCGCCACGTGGATCGAGGGTGGTTGCGTGGCTAACCCGGTGTTCACGTTGGCGGCACAGGAAGGCCTATTGAAGACACCGCTTTTAAGACCGGAACCAAGTCGCGGGCTCTTCTGTACCAGCGACGGTAGGGCCATCGATCTTCCGGTTAGCATCGCGGCGTATCACACGTTCCGGCAAATCGAGCAGCAGGCGGCGACTCTCTTTGCCCTTGGCTGCGGCCGTACCCACGGTACGTTGCTGAATTTTATGGGCGTCAGAATTCAGCAGGAGCTCCATAACTTCCCCGAGGAGCAACGGTACAGTTGACCCAGGTCAACCGCAAAGCCATATCGCCAGCGATGTAAAGAGTTGGCTTACGATCTTATAATTAGACGAGTGGAGAGTCTCTCATTAATTTATTAGAAGTATACGATCGGAGTTTTTTTTCCGATAAAAATGTTCAGAAAACATTATGTGGGTACAACTTGGTTCGAATACTCAAACAAGAAAATACAATTGTTATATTTTATTAGTTTATAAATTATAAATAGAAATTTTTTAAAAAGTCAAATAAAAACCACAAATACGATAAACCATGTGCTACAGAACGGGATTATATTTTAACCGCGAATGTTACTTTTTAAGTTATCTTATTTCTCATCGTGTTTCAGCATTGATTATTTATGTTTTCGTGATCATATTATTCAAATTAGTAATATATGTCTGTGATTGACATATATATGCATATATCTTAAGCTTAAAATTGTATTTTAACATTATTATAAATATGTAAATAAAGTTAATCATATAGTAAGCAATTATTCTAAAAAGCTGTTCGCATTACTGATAAAAAAAATGAATTTGATTTGGTTCGCAAAAAGTATAACCGTTACATCGCTGCGCAACTAATTACGGCTAAGTTATATATGCTTCTCTGCCATAACCGAAAGTTGACAATGTGGCTGACGTACGATTCGCAGATATGATGCCGCGAGGGTGATGTACGGCATGACGAATTGTATGAGATGTCGATGCGGTGATGACCTCTCGCTCGTCTCGGCCGACCAATTTGGCAGTTATATCGAGATCCCCGGTGGAAATATCAGGGTACCCTTGGGATACGTGGGGGTGTTGGCTCCCTTGCTTCGAGATCTGCCTAGTTGTTGCGTCAGGTTTGTACAAAAGCTCGTTTAACTCGATCATTATTTCACCAATCTAATATCTATTTCACAAAGAAGTAAAATTGAACTACGATATTAAAAAAGAATTACGCAAAAATTTAAAATGGCTATATCTATATTTGACAGCTACACGAAAAAAAGCAAATATAAAAGCTTTTAAACAATGTAGCTTTGCAAAAAAAGTGATTTTGATGATCAATTTCTAAACGCAAGACTGCGATAATATTTAACATCGTAGGAAATAAGATTTTCTCTAGTTAATTAATCGATTAGTTTAAACTTTAACTGCAAATAACTTCTGTTAAAGGCTGTTTATAAATATGGAATCACTCAATGCTTTCAAGGTACTGCAAACCAGTTAATTGCATTCGGTGGGGCACAGTAAGCGACGCGTATCCACGAGCTGTCGTCAAGTGCATCGACGGCGAGGAGTTTCCTGCCGATTACGTGATCGTGACTCTTTCACTTGGCGTCCTAAAAAATCAACACGCGAAATTGTTCCTACCAGGATTACCCGCCGAGAAAGTCGAAGCGATCAGCAAGCTCGGATACGGGCACGTCAACAAAATCTTCCTGGAATACGCGAGGCCGTTCTGGGTCTGGCGAGAGGGTGCCATCAAGCTGGCTTGGTCCGCCGAAGAACTGGCGGACAGATGCGATTGGGTGAAAGGTTGTTAATCCTAATATTAATATTACGATGTAAAAAAAATCGATGAAAGTGCTCGCGTTTAGGTGTGGCAAACGTAGAGGAATTGCCCAATTCTCAACACGTGTTGTGCGCCTGGGTGTGCGGACGCGAAGCGACGAACATGGAACTGTGTTCCGACGAGGAGGTGGTGGAGTCGATGACGACGGTCCTTCGTCGATTCACCGGCGATCCGACATTACCTTATCCGGCCAACATTCTCAGGAGCAAATGGTGCATGGATCAATGTTTCGCCGGAGCCTACAGTTACATGGCGATGGACAGCACCGTTGGTCATCAGTGTGATCTGGCTAGTCCGTTACCGGGTAATCTCCAACTTTCGTTTGCGAATCACCTACCTAGATAGCTGAAAGAGACCTTCGCTCTGGATTTCTAATATTAAAAGATATCCTATATTAAAAGTTTATATATAGCCCTTAATTTAATATTAAAATCGATAAATATCGGATATTATTATAATGATTACAGCTTGAACAGCTTGAACCTCGCTTTCTGGTTATTCATAATATTCAAAAATGTTATGTATTAAGACAGCATGTTTAGTACGGAATTTAATTTTAAAAAATCGATAAAGACGTTATTAACAATTAAAATTTAAAAAAAAGCTTAGAAGAAACTTTGTCCTGAATATTCCGGATATTTCTGAAAGCTTCTATATTGAAAGGGCTTATATGGACCTTGTTTAATTTTAAAGTCGGACATTAACAATTTCGTTTATGGCAGCTTCGGCATTTCCTCAACATACATCACGTACGTTCTTTAGATTCTTGCGAAGCGGTACCTCCCATACTCTTATTCGCGGGCGAGGCTACTGTACCGGGGCATTACAGTACGGTGCACGGTGCGAGACTCAGTGGTATTCGTGAAGCAGAGAGAATTATTCAATTGACAAAACGTTACAACGGTCCGCCGAAAAAAGTGCTAACTAAATCGTGATTTAATCGCGGCCGACGGAAGCACGCATGCGCGAAGAAGGCGATTGCGTGGAACTTTTGTTGTGTAACATGAATATTGCGATGATATTGAATATATATTTATATGTATATAGATGTATACTTTTTATAAATCTTGTATTTCGTGTAGACGCTAATAAATTGTCTTCGGGATCTATATATATAAATCTAATCTCTTTATTCATGAAGAGGAAAGATATACATAAAATAAAAAAATAATATATATTAATATTATACTAATTATAATATATTAATTAATATATATCTATGTATTAATTAAGACATTAAAATATAGTAATTATGTGCAGCTAGAGCTAAAATAGTTAGACTGCTTTAGCGACACAAAGAATGCTCATGCAATAATATGCTTATTCAATTCTGGAAACAAGAATAATTAAGTCTATTAATAAGGCGCGTCTAAATTTTTTCTAATCAGAAATTGATCGATGTTGTTGCTAAAAAGATCTGTTCAGAGCAAATTTAATTCTCATGTTATCACAAAGCATAATAGGTATATTATGCTTTCTGCAGTAAAACAATTTTCATATAAAAAAAAAATATATATAAATACATAGGTATATAATTATGAAATATGTCCATATACTTAATTATACATATATATATTTCCTTTCTCTTTTATAACCTTTATTATATCCATTTCTACCAATACCGATTAACTTTAATCTCGGCTTAACTTGCTTTTTATCCTTTCCTAGTTTTAAGAATTAGAAAAAAATAAGAAGTAAAATAAATGAAACCGAGATTAAAGTTAATCCGCATTGGTAGAAATGGACATAGAGTAAAATACAAAAGAATTTTAAAATTAAAATAAAGATATTTATTTGTTTTTACTTTTTTTTTTTACTTTTTTTTCCAAAATAAAACTTATTCAGCCTCATTACAAAAAATTTCTTAACGCAAAAGGTTGGAAACTTTAACTCTAAACATAAGGACTATAATATCTGATAAGCGAAGCATTCTTTTTGGTTTTAATTGCTCCAATTTTAAGTTAATCGGGACTCGCTCGAAATCGTCCTAAAAGTGCGTGGGCCGCGTGGGCGTACGAAATATCGGCCTCGAATATACATTCTCTAGAATCGTGCCGCGCCGGCGACGTCGTCGCCGTCGCCGTCGGCGCCCCACGCCCGTCTAACATGCGCGTAGTTTGTGACGTATACGTACGGTGGTCGGTGTATTCTGTGCCGCGTATGTTTACGCTCGTTCCACCTAAGACAGACCCGGCAAAATGGACGATATAGCACTGCGGGCGTCTGATCACGTTTTAGAGGTGATATTCTCGTATCTCGACCTGCACACGCTGAGAAACTGCTCGCTGGTTTGCAAACGGTGGTACTGCTTTCTCAACGACGAGAACAACGACGTGTGGCGGATGCACTGCATAAGAAAGCTGGCCCAGGAGGCCCTCAGCTCCGACTTGTTGTCCTCGGTGCCCACATACAAGTCGAAGCTGCGCGCGTTTTACCACGCGTGGAATCCCAACGATTGCTCGCGGAACATTTATATTAAACCCAACGGATTCACCCTGCACAGGTTGGTGTCCCGTGCGACGTTGTCCTCCCGTGCGTCTCGGTCGTCGGAGGCGAAGCCTCCGTTTGTACTTTTAACGTAGCCACATTTTGACAGCACCCCTTATACCGGCTGCAATCTAATATTGCTTTCCGTTGCAAGTAAATCAGTCGATTTACCTAGCAGACGTGACTTCGAGAGAAGAGACTTTTTGTAAGACGACGTAGTGTTGGGAATATGTTTTTTAGAAGGAGCTTGAAGGAGCTGCTTCTACAGCTGAGCACCCTTGTAGTTGATCTGCTAGTAAAAATTGTTTAGTAGAAGCGTGAAGTAATCTGACGAGTGCAATATCCAAAATGTCTCGCATCAGTTACCGTATTGTTGCAGAAATCCTGTGGCGCAAAGTACGGACGCGTGTAGGGGCAAGATAGGCTTTCGACACGGGCGTCACGCCTGGGAAGTTATCTGGGAAGGACCATTGGGAACGGTAGCGGTAATAGGAATAGCCACTAAGGAAGCACCGCTGTTGTGTCACGGATACGTAGCGTTGCTCGGCTCGGATGAACATTCCTGGGGTTGGAACCTTGTCGACAACCATTTGCTACATAATGGAGATCCACAAGGGAATTATCCTTTGCTCAACAACGCTCCGAAATATCAGGTATTGATATTTGTCACAAATCGTATCCATATCAATAACCAAGTCACTCGTTATATTTTTACATTCAGAAATATTCCTAATATCTGATAATTTTCATTTACAGGTTGGGGAAAGGATTAGAGTAATTTTGGATTGTGATGATAATACGTTGTCTTTCGAGAAGAATTACGAATTTCTGGGTGTAGCTTTTAGAGGTATGACATTTTATCTATTTCTCCATGTTTTTGATATACTTTTATTATTATCTGCTATCATTATTAGCGTCCAAAGTTTGAGACAGTTACATCGTTTTCTTCTTCTCCTTTCTATATCATTCCTTGAAATTTTAAAACAGAAATATAAGCCTTTACGAGTCACTTTGATAAACAGGGTTACCAGATAAGAGATTATATCCATCGGTATCTGCGGTTTATGGGAATACAGAAGTGTCCATGGTATACTTAGGACCACCATTGGATGGCTAACACATTACATTTAAAAAAGAAACATATCCTCAAAAAGCTCATTTGAGGCTGTACAATGTATTCTTAATGCCAAGTTCTCTGCACTATACCGACATTGTCTACGTTTAAGTAGAGAAAGCACACGACGACAAACTGTACAATATTTACAGAGAATGTGTGCCTGTAGATTACTTGGTCGATATTGTAAATAATAGACGTTTTATTTTACTTAAACTGCGAAATTTATCATGCATACATTTAGTTTGAACAATTAAATCAATTGATGGATGTAATTATACGTATTATACATGGAAGCTTTAAGTGATATTAGTTCTCAAATAATTACGTAATATGATATAATTATATATATGAAAATATTTTAATGATTTTTATTGAAGTATTTTTTGCTAAATGATGCTATCATATGAAATTATGCTATATTCAAATAAAATTGGAAATTATTAAAATCTACACTTATATATATATATAAATTTGTACTTAATGCTTCCATATAGTACTATTTTTACTTCTATTATTTAATTATGTGCAAAGACGAAATCGCAATATTTTATACTAATTTATAATAATACTCTAGGTTTCAGGAAGAATTTCTTTCAAAAAGAATTCCGTTGTAATATCTTGAAATAATTGTTATAGATAATATTTAAATACTTTTCGCTTCGTTTCTTTGTGCTGTGTAATCTCAGGACACTCGTTATAATATATTACTTTTTATCGCTAGAATTAACGAACTGGTTATATTCTTCCTAAATGCTCATATTCTTTTTAATATGTATATATATATATATATAAAACTTATGTCGTAAATGATACATCACCAGCCAAAGGAAAACAATAAGAGAATCTTTCTTATTTTTTTGTGAAACTCCATGCATGATTTGCTTGTTTCTTGTGATTTATGTCTATTTCTATCAACGCAGGTTAATTTTAATTTTGGTTTAACTTACCTGTCATCTTTTCCTAGTTCTAAGCGTTAGAAAAAGATAGAAAGTAAGTTAAACCGAGATTAAAGTTAATCTACATTGGCAGAAATGGGCATTAGTGAGATTATCTTCATATATAAAGAGCTAAGAATTTGTAGGAAAAATTAAATTTTATTTATATTATAACGAAAGTAAATTATAATAAAATGACTTTCAAATATGATTCTTCGCGTAATAGTATACAGGGTGTCCCACTTCAAGTGTTCATTGAGTATAGTTACATTATTTTTTGTATAATATTAAATCATGAACATAATTATGTAGCATGATAAAATCAAATTGTGAACGGCTTTTGTAAGGCCTCATTTAATAGGCATGAAAAATTATTCGTCCTAAATAAAAACTAAATTAATATTTTGTTTCGAAAATAATAGGGATTCACATGCTTATGATGCATAATAATTTCTTCGGAAAGACAAAAACGAAAGAAAAGAGGCAAAAAAAATTCAATAATCATAAAGCATTGCTTGATGCAATGTATTTTTCTTCGCATTTTTTAACATTTAATGCCCTTATATCAAAGCGACATGGTTTAGATTCTAAGTCATCGATTAGATTCTTCGTTGCTACTAAAATCTAATATCATTTTAATACCTTGGGTAGGTATATGCTGTATAAATTTTTATGCCACTATTGTGGATGAATGAATAGCACAAAAAAATACCTACTGCATAAAATCTTAAAAGTTGTCCTTTTCATTCGTCGTCTAGTGAATTTTTATGTTGATAACATATATATGTGTATATATATATAAATTTATATACATATATAAATTTAAATATATATAAATATGAAAGATTGTATATTACAATCCGTATTTATAAAAAATGCTGTTTTTAATGTAAGATTGAATACTGATGATTAGAGTGAACTAGATGTGATCAGTAAGACAATTATTTATAATGTACATATATTTATTATAATGATTGCGTTTGCTGTACGTAGTGTTCGTGAATTAGTTTTTCTAAACTTTTGTACAGAATCGTGTACATAGTGATTATAAATATTTGGGAAATAAACTTTATTTCGTATGTACCTGTTGGTTCTGTTTGTCAAATTCACCAGCCTTTACTTTTATATCTCATAAGCATTTTGTTGCATTAAAAATGCAACAAAATGCTGATTTAATCGATCATTATGGATTATATATAAATTTTGTTGTATAAATAAAAATCATGGCTCAGACGAATTCTCTTTATTCATTTTACCCAAAACCTTACAATGTTTTCACAACTCGGATGCTAGTGATGGTGTAACAATGTTACACGTGTATCTATGTGAATACCTGAATGTTAACTCGTGGATTTGAGAGATTACCATGGCGATACACCAAACCAAAAGAGTTTGCTTTTATAAATATCATGTATCGATGCTAAATGTTGAAAACTTCCTCGCCTTTCGCGCATCAATTCTGTTCGAGTGGAAAAAATTGCGGAAAAATTGGAAATTTCGAATACAGGGTTTACAAATTTTCAGAGTGAACGCGTTGTTAATCTTATATTGTAAATATATAAGCGCAGTTATATTTGGTGAGAGTAATATTGTACAGTGACAAAGAAATATAGTTACAACAATACTAATATTCTTACTGTGCGAATTTGTATGCAGTCCACTAGAACGCAGCCAATGTTGGGTATTTATGCGCGTGATACAAATTATTATTCAATATGTAATCTAAATCAACGAATAAAAAGCAGAATTGTTTACATAATTCATCTATCTACTTCATGTATATAGATTATTCTATCAGTATCAGTACTGTTATAAAATTGTCATTGTTTATTTTTTGACATATCTATTTAAATTTAAGGTTGTATTAACATTCTGGCATCATTTAAATATTTATCAAGCGCAAAATATTACTTAAATTAAAATCTACTTGAGATTAACTGAAAAATTATTTTAATTTTCTTTCTTCTCTTTGCATCTCTAAAAATTAATTCGTTCTCTGTTATTTTTAATTCTTTATAACTGAGAATTGTGAATGTCTGGATTTGAAACAAATGTTTGAAGGACAATGATGAGATACTCTGCATATGTGTAATATGATAATTTATGTATTTTATACATAAGCTGTGCATAAATAGCCAACATTGATGTAATGAAGAGTTACTCTTCATATTGTTTCCCTTTTCAATCGTCTCCTAATTACAATTTAATTGTTAGTGAACCATTTAACATTATATGTACTATGGAATGCATTGGATTACATTTTTTTGTCAGGATGAGTATTCAGCCAAACACTCTATTAAAACAAAATTCCATTAATTTCTGAAGTTTTCTGTGTATGACGCAAAGAAGATTTCTGTTTTATTTGGATGCAATTGATTTTCACCGTGGAACGCAAAGTGCAATACGAATGCTCGCCAGAATATCATTCCACATATTCAGTTTCATCGACATTTCACATGTTCGCGGCTTTATCGTTATTTACAAGTTGTGTGTTCTACGTTGAGAATAAAAAGTAATGTATCTTTTTTTTACAGAATATGTATAAAGGCAACGCGCGCGAAGTATATCATGTACAAAATTGTGAACAATTTACTGGCCACGCATTTTTGCACAAGCCAGGTATTTGTATAATATAAATGACAGTTATACAAATGAGGCTGAAACTGACGGGAAATTCATTCTCAATTAATTATGAGAATACAATCTAAATAATGATAACAATAACAAATGCGTGCACGCAATATTCCAATTTAAAAATAAGTATGTAAAATAAATGCTATGTATATACATATCTATATATATGGTTTATTTTTTACACAATACAAGCTATACAAACAACGAAACTGCAAATTTATTTCATCGGATATAAAAAAATATAGCATGACTCTTAAAATAATATTGCAACTGCCATGTGGAATTTATTAGAAACTTATTTATGTAGAAGACTACGCAATCACATTTTTTATTTCTAAATGATACTAATAACTACTAACGCAATTATCATTAGCGACACTGTGAAAATAAATCTATGGCTCATTTTATCTAACAAATCAAATTAAATCTATGAATGCCCAACATCAAAACATCACTATTCTACAAGTTTCTTTAACTTAATTTCTATTATATTCTCTTATTTAATATAATAATTGCATTTAAGATAAACTATAGAAATGAGGTATATCTCGCGATGAGTGAGAAAAATTTTCTCCGCACAAATTGTTCGTTAATAATCTAGTTAGGCAAATTTTATAGTTGTATGTCATGTCAGAAACATATAAATAAAGGAAAACATGAAATCATAACAAAAATAAATATTATTAAACAGCTAAATAAATGTCATCAAAAATAGAATATGAATAAAAAGATATCTGCATAAATAACAGTTAATATAATTTTTTGTTCTCCAAAATGTAAATTTATTATACTATTAGCTAATTGAGTAAAAATTTTATACTATTATATAGCAATAAAACATGTTCGATAATTTGTCTAATTTAAGACTAATTAATGAAAAGTATTTACTATTAGATAGTAGTAATTTTTATATTATTTTCCAAAAACCAAATACAATCTATATATAAAGATATTTTTATTTTTTATTAAAATATTTGTAATAACCTAATCAACTGCATTAATTTAAATACTGATCTTTTCACAGTTTAGTTTCCATTTTCTTTGAAAAAATCCTTCACACGATTAGGCTATTTTAATAAAAAATACTGTAGGAGTTTTTATAGTACCATGCCAAAGACAATCTTATTTGTCACTAGTTTAATTTGCAAATACTATACATATCTAATGCAAAAATTGGAACATTCTCGTGCAAGAATTAATTTATCCTATATTTAATTTGAGATTTAGTATGTCATTTGTGGTATATTTTATTTCATAATATCTCTCGAGAAGATATCTATATATATATATATAATCAACTCTTATATTTAAATTAGAAGATCACCAAATTGGAATTTCCTATATTGTTCTATTATAAGTAAATTATATGTAGTGTCACTAATATTATTATTCATATTATTATCTAGATATTGGTAACATAAATTCTGTACTATCAAGCTGTTTTCATCAAAAAATAAGTTTCTTTTTTTAATGGCAGCTTACTGAAATTACTGGAACTTCAGAAGTTTTGTTTTCATTTAATTCTGTACAATTAACAACATAGGCCATTCTACTTTATCAATTTGCTTCAATATTTACAGAACTGACTATCATATACAAAAATCGTTTCTATATGAGAAATGTTTTATTCGAAAGGACGTAAAATGGACGTTAGCTTTCATCCATGTGAGAGCATTATTTTCATAAACTTTAATTTGTTTGGACGAAAGCATTAGTTTACAATCTGCGTATTTATCCATTTATCACATAACATGCAATATCTATACAATATCTATACCGCAAAAAGCATATTCTAAATTCTAAAATTTTCTCGCTGTTAATGATGATACATTTCTGCATGCGAGAATTCATACATTATAAGATTAAATAGTATAGGAACTGTCATATAAAAATATTTCCATATATACGACTACGTTTCGCAGAGTCGTGAATTTATTAAAATAAGAGAATTGTATATGTCACGAATTTTTCGTCAGCTCTTTATGGCCTTTATATTATTAATGATCAAATCTAAGAGATGACTGTTATGGCCAAAATGCTTATACTATGTTATATGTATTAAACCACGCAAGTTTACGAGGTTTCACAATTTGCCTTCCCAAGTGGGCAGTATTACATTTTGTCAATTATAATTACTTTCTGATAACATAGGCTTGACAATGTAAGATATGATATAAAATATCGGCTATCATATTTTCTTAACATTTTGTGGAAATAAAAATAAAGTTGAGAAAATACAAAGTTTAAAAAATCTTATGGCTTCCTGGAAATAATTAACAATTAAATGGTTAAAATGACTAAGAAACCATTAAGAGTACCTATAAATTTCTAAATTATTATTATTATTATTAAAATCACTTCTTTCACAAAAAAATTTTTGTTCTCCAAAAATAGAATGTTTGACGTTATCGAATTAAAATAAAATTTCTTATATTTCTGTGTAAAATTTCATTATTTGTGCCATTAAGACAATTAGCTGCGTTCAGCAGAGAAAGCTGCCTTATAATTGTTGTAAAATTTTGTGAATCTGATTGATATATGCTTTGAATTTTGACTAACTAAGAGAATACACCAATTAAATTCACAAATTTTAGAACAGTTGTAAAACAGCTCTCTACTAAACGCAACCAATTGACTTGTCTTAACGCATCTCACAGTGCTATTAAGAAGAATCATCGTGAAGCCTCATACACTTTCGCTGCCTATCTATTATGTATGATAGATAAAATATTGCAGTTTCGTTATTTGAATATCCTCATTTCTATTGCGCAAGTAAAAATGAGTATAAAACGCACAAGGTAGTTCGTTTAAAATGCGTTTTATCTAATAAAATAATGCAATTATTCAATGAGCCATTGCTGTTGTTGAACGTCAGCTTAAGCCTCATACTATCTTTGAGATTCTTAATCTATGCACAGCGCTAGGCATGATAAGCATTTGGACAGAAATTTATATTTCAAATTGACTATTCTTATCGTTTGGTATCGTGGACTAATGAGTTAAAACTAATATGACCATGATTGTACCAAGATTAAGTTACCTATTTGGTATCTTGCGTATGTATCTGTGAGTTTAATCCTAAAAAAATAAAAATCTATCCCTCGAATAAAATTTTTAAATAAAAAGATATTAATCACACATTGCTTATGTTGACTGTAATGCAATTAATTATTGAACCTGTAGAAGCCAGTTTTTTTCTATCCACATTTATAGTCTTCCATTTATAGTTTCCCTGTAGACCATATTTAGAAGATGATATAACAGATACAATTATAAATTGTGTTAGTCTGTAAATGGAGAGAAAAACCTGATATTCTTACGTACCTAATCTGACAGAATATCTATGTGATTACTAGCGCAAATGTACATTTTGTAAAAATATTACAATTTATAAGCATCATTCTCATTGTCAGATAATCTCAGATGTTACAACAGAATATATACTCACTCAATCAAGATGAGGTGTTCAGACACATCTGACATAACAATTTTCTCTTCCAAATTAATCAAAATGTGTATGACCATTTCCTGAGGTGTTAGACTCTTCATGTAACTTCTCATTCTGTTCATATGTACAATTCTCTTTTGGAATAGCGCATTCCAGCGTCGGCTTAACCCTAGTCGGTGGAAACTTAGTTAAGAAAAAATTGGATCCAAAACAAAACAGCTTGCACAGAGTGGGACATAATATCATTTGATGAGTTACTGCCCATATTCGATAATTTTGTCCTTCAAATGGATCCAAGACTGCTGCACATAGCATATGACTAAGGTTCACCTGTACAGGCTGTAAAAAAATGAATAATATTGCAAGATAAATCTTCATCTTCAAAGAATTAAGCTTTTATATAATATCCAGATAACAAAGCAAGATGTACGAACCAAGGCAACACTTTGAAGAATCCAAAAGTGATATCCCGCATTAAGGCCGTAACTGAGGATTGACCAGCTCATATCAGATAAGGGCTCAACATTATATGCACCTAATGGGAAGAACAACAAAATGTTATTTGTTATCTGCTGTTATCTCTATTCGAACACAAATAATTACCTCCGATCCTCAACAAATAATATGGTATTACTAGCATCAAGCCGTGCTGAATATAATACATTGCTTTGTCTGCAAATATCTGAAAAAAATTTCATTATTAAAAATTCCATTTTGCTTGATGTTCGATTACATGTTACAATTATGACTTACAATCCGAGATTCTGTCTCTGGAAATAGGTACGCCAATACCGGTCCATTTAACAGATTCAAATGTATCCTAAAGATAGCGGTGACTGTTGGACTAGGATCAGCAGCCAATAAATACAACTGTTTTATAGAAAATATAAATACATATAAATATAATAGTGAAAAGGTATTTAATGTAAGAAGAGAGCAGATTCAACTATTTCAAGACTATATCGATATCGTTCAAGCTTACCTGTAATGCTGTTGTAATATGACAAGGGTTTAACAGGTATATAACAGTCCTACTGGTGAATTTGAAACCAATCTCCATCCCCAGGACCAGCGACATCACAATCAGCAAGACTCGCCTACCGACACGATCGTGGCCGACATAGGCCAGATTCTTTGGCAAGGTTATTCGCTTCAGACCCCATATGATGCAGGATATGATAAATACTGATATAAAAAAAGTTTCTATTATCCGTCGCTTCAGCGTCAGGTAATTCGCGCATTCTGGACCGACATTGCGTGGTATGGAGCTATTCACGCCACCGTACGCCCACTCGAACATTGCCCCAAATTAACTTCTCTGGAACTGTAACAGACCAAAAACCGTCTCGTAACTGCACGAATCTCCAACTGCAAGTCACGTTAATTGAATGTGATTTTTGACATGACGAGGAGAAAAAATATGGAAAAGATTAGACAGCATTTTTATCCCACTAGATAACAATGCTCTAATGTAAAACAGAGGAATTACGAGGTTGTTTTTTAACCGCGATTACACTGCGGTTTTTTTTCTTTTAATGTTTGGTATAAGACCTGGTGTTATCACACCGTGTCTCCAACTGGTTGCTCCAGTTTCTTTGACACAATACGCTGCAGCTTAAGTCGAATAAGGCTTAACGAGGTTAGAATCAGCGAGAGCCAAAGGACGTACGACTGGGATTGATTTCGACGCCGAATTGTCAATTGTTCGGCATGGATAATTGCAGTACCTAAAATTAAAGGTGTCGTCCGCCGCGGTGTAATCCGTGCTTGTAAATAACGACCGCACCAAAAATCAAAACAATTCACAACACTGGAATGTCAATAGACTGCAGTCGCGGCCCGCGGGTCCGAAACCCCCCCCTCCCGCGACTCGACATCGATTGGCTGGTAGCAGCGAACGTACGAGGCACTTGAAAATATATCGTTATCCGGCCTTCAGATGGCGGCACCTTTACCAAATTATATGGCAAATTGGATTAATTGCAAACCTCAATAAAAAAAAATGCAAAATTATTTTAATTTGGGTTACGTCTCCAAATAATTTTCTATGTGTGTGTATATGTATAGTTTGAATGAATTATTCATCGTAAAGATTCCACTTATGAATTTAGCATTAAACAATTAATTTTATATCTGGAGTAGGACATATACATATATATATATATATACAAAATATATCCTTACGTAGTTTTGTTTCTATACTTCATGCATGAAGTAATTTCGAAATAGCGTTTTCGACTGGGCCGGGTTTGCTCGCTCCGAGAGCAATTAATGACGTCACTTCAGCAAATCGAACAATGTTATTGCTCCGATTTGCCGAAGTGACGTCAATAATCGCTCTCGATGCGAGCAAACCTGGCCCAATCAAAAACGCTATTTATACTTTTATAGATTTACAAAAGATCTAACTTGAACAGTTTTTAATTCTTGAATTTACTGCAATATCACTCATTTGCTACAACAATGACTTAAAAAATAAAGTTTTCTAGAAAACTTGAAAATTTAAGAAAAATTCTTAGAAAAATGAGTTTGAAATGTTTTAAACCATTAAAATTTATATAATGCGATAATTAAATGCAATTATGTAATATATCTGATTGTAGAAGAATTTATTATTATTCATCTTTTGCAAACAGTTGTCTTTTGCAAGAAGAATTCGAAGCGATTGTATATTAAGATCATTTCATGTTCACCTGCTTGTGTGATATTATACGTCACATTCACGCGATGCATCTGACGACTAAATAAAAGTACGCAGCGCCAATTTAAAATTTAGAATAAAATCTTTTCTTTTTTGATACATAAATACTTATTGCGTATCTATAAAAAGGGCCTAGCGGAGTAAGCATGTAAAATCGGCCCTTGATCATACAGAGCTGACATTAATGTCACAAGTTAGTACCAATATGATAAAACTTTCCACCAAATATTATTTTAAAAAATTCATTTTTTTAGAAGTTATGCAGGGAGAAAGTAAAATAAAGAAATGTATTTTTCTCGAAAACCACTTGACCGATCTTGATGAAAAAAATATACATTCAAAAAGCACCCTGATTTTATGGAAACGTAGTGAGAGGCGAGAGGACTCACGTTAAAAAAGCACCCTGATTTTACGGAAACGTAGTGAAAGGCGAGGAGACTCACGTTAAAAAAGCACCCCGATAAGGAGTTTAAAACCGTACTGCAACCTCCACGTGGTAAACTCTGGAAACTATAAAAATTAAAAAATATACATATTATAGGCTAATTGCAGACGTACATATGTGCTATTAAAGTTACATCGAACACCCGCAACGCGGAATGGCACTGCACTGTGCGCCGGAGTGACGCGACGCTTACGATTTTCGTATTTTTAACTATGTTCTACCATTTAAAAAAAATTTAAAAAAATATATGTTACAGTGGACACTTTAAGAGAAATTTTCGTAAAAATTTCAAAGGGGTACCTCGAAAATATCACCCTAAAAAAAATATTAAAAAATTCAAATATTTTTTTTGGTCTTTTTTTTTGGCAAACATTTTGGACATTTTTTTTGTTAATTAGTTTTATTAGTCTACATGACATATATTTTTTTCATCAAGATCGGTCAAGTAATTTTCAAGAAAAATACATTTCTTTATTTTACTTTCTCCCTGCATAACTTCTAAAAAAATGAATTTTTAAAAATAATATTTGGTGGAAAGTTTTATCATATTGGTACTAACTTGTGACATTAATGTCAGCTCTGTATGATCAAGGGCCGATTTCACATGCTTACTCCGCTAGGTCCTTTATATAGAAAACATTCAAAAAAAACATTAGTGATTAGCTTGCTATAAAAGCTTGTTATAAAGCATATAATTTTTATCATAAAAATTCCAATTTCTTATATGTTAAATTATTTCAATATCGAAAGGTTAATTTGAACGTCGCGCGCGTTAGTTCGAGCGCCATCAGCGCCATGACAGTTTCGGCGGCGCGTCACCCGCCGGCGTCGGTTCAGAACGCGAGGGTGTACGATCGCTCCGTAATCGCGAATTTTATCCGTTAAGAATGCGCAGCGAGCCAAACTTTTGCCAGGAATGCCGACTAAGAGTCTCCGGAATAGTCCGGAAAGACGACGAACGAGTCTCCGGAACGTATCGCTTATCGCGGGTCTTCGTGATTATTGCCGTTTCATGTATCGCAATCGACACTGCTCCGAGGTTCGAAAACGGTTATGATGCTAGTGACTAGTGAGTATAGATTCCGATGCCTGAGGTACGCGAAAATGATCCTTATGTCTTCTCAAGATATTTGAAACGATTGACACGTACTTTTCATTAGACGCAGCGTCAGGAATTCTGATTGTTGTAACGATATTACGCGTATCTATTGCGTTTAATGCAAAATCTGCTATTGAAGTATATTATATGTACGTATATTAGTATATCATCGTGTCGGTAGAGCGTGAATGCTCGTCAGTTCCGTCAAGTGAACTACATGTGATCGTAGCGTTACTGGATACAGCATATCATTTTCGGTAAAGTACGTAATGTAATGGCAGTTCCATTAAATTAACCCCATGCATGCAACCATATATAGTATTACTTGTGTATGTATAATGAATTTGTACATGCATTTAATTAAAATATTTAATTAAAATATTTTCATATTGTATATATGTGACTTATTGTTAATTAAATGTAAAATATTCATATGTATAATTAATTGTATCTATACTATTATTATAAAGCAACAGGGTTTGCATTTTTTTTGTTCGCTATGATCTCGGAAACCAATGGACCGAATTTTTACCAAACGTATATGAAATAGGGGTAGAATTTCCCGGGGAGTGCTATAAACTGTATAGTTTTTTGTTACCGATCTTTATTGGAACCGGTATCTGAAATTTTTCCAATTTTTCGGGAAATAATTGACCGAATTTTAAAGAATTGTATATAAAACAGGGGTAGAATTTCCTAATAAAGGGTTACCGATTTCAGTCTAAAAAAATCTATGTAATTGTTTTGATTTTTGCAAATTTTGCGATATCAAGCTAATTTTTTTTATGGATAGAATATTATTATATTGAATTTGGTGAGAATCGGTGATTACCGATTTTATTCCTTGGTTTTTTAATTGAAAAATCGAGGTTCTGTGTACATCGCGAGCGAGCAATCTCAAAATTCCCGAAAAAACGCCTGGGTAAACCAAGGGATGTTGTCGCTGATCGGTAAGTGAAATATCGGAAAAGCGGAAATGACAATAGTGTGAAACTCGAGTAGAAAAAGACCGGTTACGACATGTTTAATCCACGAAAACATTTATGCGGTCCGATTTGAAATTAGAGGCATTTATAGTTATGACTCAAATTACGAATATCAATTTTATCCGAGTGTAATAATTGGAAAAATGGATGCAATATGTGATCATTGTCAAGTAAAAAAGTTTAAAACTTAAGCACCTAGAATGTGTTATTCATGCAGAAAAGTTAAACTACCGTCTTTAAATCAACCACCCGACACACTCTTTATGTTTATCCACAATAAAGCGGGGAGCACACACTTCTGCACAACGCATAATGCGTAAGCATAAGAAAACTGATTGGTCTATTTCCTTATGCACATGTGTATGGACCAATCAATTTTCTTATGCTTACACATTATGCGTTGTGCAGAAGTGTGTGCTCCCCGCTTAAGGATATTGAAACACAAATGAAGTCGTTTAAAAAAAAAACGACTCCCGGGCGAAGCCCGGGTAACCAGCTAGTACTGCATATAATTATAGTAGTAATAGAATATATTTATTTATGTGATGATTGGTATTTATAATGCAATGATATCGCAAGTATTTATGATGTAGTAATTAAAAATTATTTTTTTACATTAACTGATGTGATCCACTGCTTTGTTACAGTTACTTTATATCTATATCGTTGCACTTAATGCTATGGTCGCTACAATTGTAAGAATTACTTGTCTTGCATCCAAATATTTGAATAATGAATATTTGAATAAAATATAAGTAATCGTAATATTATGTGTACGATGTTTTTGACACTTATTAAGGCCTCTAAACATAACTTGATTTAAAAGTCTGTGAAATATTGAAGGTCTGCTGCGCATCTAATGAAAAGTCCACCATTGAGCGTAGATATAATAATCGTATACAATTATATGCACGAACGCGTTATGGAATAAAGTGCGTTCTATCTCATATTCTGTGTTTCGCGTACCGTGTCGGGAGAATTCGCAGTTTCTTTCGTTTCTTCGGAAGTGCGTGACAAATATCAAATTTCGTTCAGTAGTGCGCGTAATTAAGTACGTTTGATAAGTGTCCGGTGTTCGTCGTTTCCTTGAGTTGACTGTTTGCAAGGCAAAATTTGCAATAGATGGAGCAAACTATACGATAGCTAGTGATCGAGTAAAATTAACTGCTCGTTATTTAAATACACACTATTGTTGATAACACATATACCCTTGATTGCGATTATTTATTGTAAATATTTATTAAACAATTTATGTATTATAGAAGAGAAGCGTTTTTATTAAATTTTTATTAAAATATTTAGTTGCGATAATAAAGCAAGATAATAATTAATTAGAAAAATAAATTAAATAATTTTTTATTTACGTTTTCTGAATTTCGGACAATAATGGATTTCTAATTTTAAATTTTTTTTTAATTACCTTTAAATATCTGTTAGTTTAATGAAAATTCAATAACAAAAAAATAACTGACTTGAATAACTAAACTGATAACGAATAAAATATATACAATGCTATTATTTACTCATTTACTATATCATTATATTATTCTCTTATTAATAAATACTTAATCTTGATACACGCTGTAAGAGCTTTCTCAATTTTTTTGATTGAGATAAATACTTGAAATAGGAATAATTTTATCTGTTTTTCTTTATAAATACAAGCTGATTATTGTATTATAATAACATATCAAAATAATGTTTAGTTATTTAGTTGATATATATATTTTTAATAAATTAAACTGTAAAGTTCACGGATATTATTAAAAAATTATCTCTTATTCAGTCTTGTTATATATTTTTAATTTATTAAAAATAGGAATTAATTTATTAAAAAAATATATATATAAGGAATATATAAGGAATTTAATTTATTAAAAATATATAACAAGATTGAATAAGAGATAATTTTTTAATAATATCCGTGAACTTTACAGTTTGTAAAAGATTTCTTTTTTTACTTTGTAGTTATTATTTAAGTATTTCTAAGTATTTGCACGATGGACTGTAAAATTATTATATTTACATTGGAATTACGTAAAAGTTAGGAAGCTTTGTGCTTTGAAAAAACTAGTTTATAAATATTAAATCAGGTGTACACGCAATGATAATTTGCTGATAATAATGGTTATTATTATAGTATTAGCATTAGAAATAAAAATAAGTGACTGTTTAAAACAAGAACAAAAATATATAATACTGTATGAAAAATGAGAATAAAGCAATTAAATTTTGTTTCTTTACATAGCGATTGCTGCAGAAACCTAACAACGACTTTATCGTCTAACAACAAGAATTGGACAATAATATGGCTAGCAAATACCGCCAAGGTTTGAACAATTATTCAAAAGGTAAGTTTTTAGAAATTACTATTATGTGAAGACCTCGAAATTTAAAGGAACAGAACAGTTTTTGATATAATATTTTTACGCATTATTGCTGTTTTTACACACATGAAAAATGATGGCATATTACCATATGAATATCACAAGATATGCAAGTTAAATTAAACTTTAGAATGAAAATTGCATGAAAATTGTTCCATTTAGAGAGAAGTTTTCAATAATATTCCTTGAAGCTATGACAGAAATTTTTTTTCTCTTTTCTTGTATAATACGTAATAATGTGAATATTTATTTAATATTTTATAATTTATGCACTCACTTTAAATTTGCATAAATTTGTTATATAAGTTTATACATTGTGTATATTCTAATTACGTAACTATACGTAAATATCTGCAAACCATTACAGCTTAACAACTCCATAACTCAATATAAAAATATTTTCATAAATATTATTAATCTTATTAATTAATCGAATAAAAAGATCACACATACATATATTATAAATTTTATGTATTTAATGTTTTTCTTTTGGAGATAATTAATGTGTGTACTCTTCTCGTAATGGCGGCAAACGCGTCGAGCTTATATTATGTTACATACGTCTTGGATTCTTATTCTTAGAACTTTATTACTCCAGTCTAAAATAAGACTCTTATCTTGTGGAAGAATGTACTTTAATTATGAAAACAATTATAGAGGAAAAACTGCTTGCACAAAAGCAACATCTATATATATATATAGCTTTCAATATAGATTTTCTATATAAGAACGGTCTTTATGTAATGCGTGCCATGTCTTTACTTATAGAAAAAAATCTTTTAATATTATTAATAAAAGTTATATTAAATTTTGCATTGCTTCGAACATGCCTTGTATAGAATAGAAATCGTATAAGTTATCTCTCGTTTTTCTTGCCTAAAACAATTAACAATAGCGCCTTGTATGTAAAGTCTTATTCTTATATATTATTACACGTTATATCTACAAATATTCTGAACATCCCTATCAGCTCTTTTATTTATTACATAAGTAGATGAAAATCTTAAAAGATTTTTGTGCTTAAGATTCTTTCTTAAATAAAATATTTTGAAAAAAAATTTTTCACATCTTTTGATATCTAAAGTTTGAAAAAGCTTTTATGCAATATGCAGCATCTCTAATCATTATTTGTAATATGTTGTGAATAGAAATGCATGTGATCACTTGATTTGTTCATATATAGTCTGTTAAATGCAATTATTATAATTCCAGAATTAAATTAAGTATCAAATAATTTATATATTATATTTAATATTAATAAATTATATTTGATTTAAAAAATATGTGCAAGACAAATTTTATCTCTCAAGTAGTCACGGAGCGTCAAGTTAAAGATGTAAAGCGTTTTTGTCGCGCTCATTATATATATATATATATGTCTCTCTCATTTTTTTTCAAGTCAGAGATTAACTCATTTTTGCACGATGTCATCTTAACATCATCAGCTAGACTACATCGGATGCGTGGGGTCGGGAGGGGGGCAAGTGCAAAACAAAGCAGGATCGTTCGTCTTTCGCGATATTTTTCAAATTTCTTCTTGAAATACCGAAATACCCGTCGAATCCAGAAAGGAGAAAAGGCGGATCGATAGACGTACGCAACGAGCGTCGTCGAGTGAGTCAGATTTCCAGGGAGTCCTGGCCATTGTTGAGTACAAATATATACACACGCATACACATACACATATATGTGGCGAAACGGGCATTTGTATACATATACACACATAATGAACATACTTGTAGTACGGTAGCGCAAAGGCGGAGCGCGCGCGGCATCGACGTTGCGGGATGCGCGTCGCGAACGGCCGAGAACGTGTCATGTGCGCGCACCGCAAAGTGAGCAGCTTGGCACTTTGCAGTTGCAGGCTTTAGGCTTGAATAAGGGGAGGAGCCTCGTACATTGCCTCGCGCGCAATTATCCCCATTCTCTCCTTTGCGGCTTCCATTCCTGCTCCGCGCGCGGTTTCTCGTCCCCCGTATCCTGTCTATATCGCATATATCGGGGCCGCCTGGCCGCGACGCCATCTTGGTCGCGTGCACTTGTTCGTTTTCTCGGCTCTTTTTTAAAGGCCTTTTCCACCGAACCCGCAGGTCCCGCAGCTTTCGCAGCCCGTACGGGGGTCGCCAGGGTCGCCCGGATCGCCGTTACCAACGATACGCGCGCTAGGCATCCCTCGAACGGAGCACACCGAAGAGGTGCTGCTCGACGAGATAGGTAGCTCCTGACGCCGAGATAGCTCCAGTTTCCATAGTTACTATCGGGCAAAACTCGCCAGACGATATCTTTGCACTCTGAATATTTTCTCAGAGGAATGTTAAATCCATTTCAAATCCATATAAATTTCTGCAAAATTTCTTTTACCTAGTCACAGTTCAGTAGAAGTCGGTCGTTACGTTTTCAGATAGATAATCCCGGACAGCACCGATATCCTATGGATACCATGTAACGTCCATGGACAGTCCGGACGTGAAATGGACATGAATCAATATCCACTGAATATCGTCTGCTGTCTGGGATTTCTTTTGCGACGTCAAGTATCATGTAAATTCTCATTACATGTTGCAATTAGCAACTTGAATATTTAATGGTATATCGATTGCATATTGATTTCTCAATGCTACGTCCATTATTGCGCCGTTTGCATCGATTTTCTTGCAAATATATTATACGTCGCGTTCGTGAATTTTTCGAGGACGACCCTCTCACCGACGCGCAAAACGCAAATAACGCGTTTACACCGATACCGCCTCGCGAATGCGTTATTTTAATGCAAAACGCGGAGATAAAGGCTCGAAGATACTAACACGCGAGGAAACGAAATATTGTAATTTTCCCGCGAGTCTGTAATTGTCGGTATTTATTGCGCCCGTGATGGATTATCGTCGTCGTCGTTATCCAGTCGATGAGACGTTACAACATCAACATCGATAATCGTAGATGCAAGAGATTAAACAGATCGGCAGATTTTACCGTTACGACACTGTCGTTTAGGAGAAATGAAAGCCGGTAATAAAAGCCACGACGGTTATATAGCGCATAAAAGCGCGTGTGTTGTCCGACGGTGACGAACGAATATGCCGATATTTCGTGCGCGGAATATATATCGTGCGACCGATAAAATTTTTCAACAGTACACCCCCGGCACACAGTACGTGGGAATATGCAGTTGTTACGTTTTCTCCGTTATCGATATTCGAAAGCGGTATTAAACGGGCTGACAGTTATCGATACCGCGGATCGGCCCGGCCGGCTGTAGCCGTGCATTATTAAGCATTGTTAACTTTATACACTTGTGACATATACGCCGCGGATATTATCACAATTTAAGCACGCGGGGGTATGCCGCGGCTAACTATCGCGCACGTGCATTTAACATTAAATTGCTGAGTATATAGTACGTGCGCGCGCGGAAAGCCGGGCTTTGCGTTGGAGCTCTGTGCGGTTTAGACACCAGCTATCTTGATTTGCGATATGAAAAAAATGAACCTCTTTTATGTATCGGCGGCGAAGCTAAATAAAAAAAATAGGCGACACAGAGTTTCCGAGATGTTAATCCGTTCTCGCGCGCAACCTTCCAACTCGTAAATTGCGGTCGCCGCATTGTATATATGTATACGTGCATATATACGCCGAGTTCGTTCGGTAATCGGAGAAATACATGAAAAATGCGTCCACATGGCGACGTCATCGGTCGCATACATGTTTGCTGATAACGTGAATTATTGGAAAAATACATGCCGACTCGGATACGTGCCTTTTAACCGATTCGTACCGTTTTTTAAATAATGTGCAAATAATATTAAAATATAAAAAGTTCTATCAAATAATTTTGTTAAATAAATTTTACAATAATGTAGGTATTTCTTAAAAATTCGATTATTGATATAAAAATAATAATTACATTTCTTCAAGCAAGCAGTTATTGCTGGAAACATCTAAACTGGTATTCCGACTTAGCTTTACTTAAAAAGAATTTTTACATGCTTCGTAAATCTTGTGAATATTATTTGCGAGTACGATGGATGTGTAGTACTTATCTGATACATTTTAATATAAAACGTTTTGATAAAGTTTCACATTACGTTCCAATCTTTGAGCATACATTTTAACTCAAGTTTAATTACAGAGAATAGCAGAACGGTTATATTTTAATACAACTCGCAGCAGGACTTGTTATTTTATATTCGCACATGTATAATCATTTTTATTATGTAGATTTTTATAGTACGCATAGATGCACATGAAAAAATAAATACCTTTATAGTAAATGTTACAAGAGATTTCCGACAAAGACGCAAACTTAAAAAGATGTATGAATTGTAAATAAAAGATTTAAAAGATTTTGGAAAAGATATAAAATCTTCTAATTTTCCAGACTTCTTTAAATCTTTTTAGAAATCTTGTAAGAAAAGCAAGACAAATTCTTAATAAAACTGAGTTTTCACTTATCTGATAGGGAAGAGTACATATGACTGAATATTCATTACGCATATTATAGATTTGTGATAAATTCATCTACACGTGTTTTTGTGCACGTAATCCGCGCACATTAATTTTGCGAAATTTGTATCTGAATTTACAACGAATACGCATCTGTGTACTCATCATAAGAAAAATTTAAATTTAAGCTATTAAAGAATAAATAAATATATAATCAACGAGTTGATTTTTTATAAAAACAACGTAATACTTATATAAACAGATAACAAAGATATGAACAAAGTAATATATGAACAGATAACAAAAAATTGCTATTTTTAGTATAAAACACTCTCTGTCAAATTAACACGATTTCTGGGACTTCGAATTTGTTCTTTCCGCGATCAACTTTACGCGCTTAGTATTATTACAAGTAATTGTCATTTCAGCATGGCGGACTATAATTGGCCATCTCTTAATGCCGGTTTACGAGATAAAGTAACGACTTGCCGACAAATGCGGTAATAGGATAAATTACATTAACTTTGTATCGCGCGTGCGCGAACCTTTGTACTATCGCTTCGGAACAATCCATTATTTTGTTTAGCGTGACTTTTAGAGATTATTATTTTTTTGTTTTTAATGTATACACATTGCTTTTTTATACCAAATAATTTGGATTATAAAATCCTCCTCTTCTAAAAAGGAGATGTGAAGTTTATTGTTGTCGCTTTTCCGCAATGCCGATTGGTTCTCTTGCTGCGCTTACTTCATTTGCAGCTGTCATTGTATATTTTGACAGTTGTGTGTATCAAGAAGTTAATAGTGTAATAGTAATAGCATAATGTTAAAGCTAAATAGCGCGCGCGAAGCGCGCGTCTGTAGTGTCTAGTAGCACACAAAAGTAGATACAGTGTCACTTACCAGGCAGTAACAAAAGCGGTTTTAATTTTTAATATAATAATCAACAGAGACACTTTTTGCTGCATTCTTTTATGGTATAGTTTTCTCATTAATTGTTAATAAATTAAAATTTTTCTTAGTTAGTTACGTACTTTATCTGTATTATTATAACATTACGATATTTAAATAATATTATAATAATTATATTTAAAAAATTAGTATTATCTGCAAAGAGCACAACATAAAAATTTACGAATAAAATTTACTTACGTATCACTCTTCCCTTAGTTGCATTAATGATAAGATTTCTTGAGATGGTCCTTAGTTTTCAGCTGCAAAAGCGGAAATGAACGATTTTAACACAGCCGTATCTTCATCAGAAGGCCACGTTGAAATTTTTCACACGATGCCTTTTTTTCATGTACCGACACTTGATTCTAATTATCTCATATAGTATGTGCGTAATTATAGTATGCCTTCGTAAATTACAGGATGTCTTGGAAAGAAAAGCGATTCGTACAAATAAAATTCTTCGAGTTTTTAATAAAAAATGATAATCAAGATGACGTATAAAACACAAGAATTTCAAATGTAATAGAAAATCAGTTTCTATTCTATACATTTTTCTTATTATCGCGTTTTAGCAATGCAGAGAGATATTTGATTGTTGCCTACTGACAGTCGCGGTAGTGAAATCGCGATGAAAAATACAACGTGGCGTGGATCTCCCAGACAATTATGGTCTCTTTATGAAATGTTTCGTATATGAAAGATGCCGGACATACCCATACATACGCACGGCTATGCATTTCGAGGCGTCATGCTTACGTGATCAACATTTTCTTAATAACGCGCGCGCGCGCGTTACTTTATGTAATGTAAATCTCGCGGTTATTTCAAATGACTGTTAATACCGTCAGGCACCGTATAATTATAGGTATGCCTAGACATATATGAAACTATAATAAAGCTAAATTTCTCTGCGATTGTACATGGCCTATTTCCGTCATGTAGAAATTCATATATTTTATACGAATAAAATTTCTTAAAAATTGAGACTATTAAAATATGATAAAATTTAAAATAGAAATAAAAACGGTGAAACTTTTTAAGGCACTGCGTACATACTTTCGAAGCGATCCGCAATTAACATGAAATCGTGACAAGAGATTATAACGATATCATTAAGCTGTGCAAAATTGTCAGCGCTTTGTTGTTTTCTAATTTTATATATTAGGCATCCCGTGTTTATAATTAAAACAGAACTCATCGTGACATCAAACTTCCGTTTTTTTCAAGAAATAATTTAAGTCATTAGTGACTTGTTTGATAAACACCTCTGAAGGATTTCGTGCAGACCATGTGATTGATGCATATTCAGTAGAAAGAGATGACTGACCGGTACATGATACCTGTTGATTTCTGACGTTAATTTCCGTTGCCAACTTGTCATCATACAGGTAGTTGAACTCCTTGACGACGGAGGCTGTCTGGTCACGCAGGTTACGTTTTATTGTACACGACAGTTCTGGATGGATCTCTCACCGTGCGGCGTGAAACTCGTGCAGTCCTCGCTCTATCATTTTGACGTACTTTAGATATAAATGTTGAAAAGGTGCTTGTTTATTTGATATTAATAATTATAAGTATTGCTCTGACTTGATTATGCATTTTTATAAAGAAGTTTAACTCTTCATTAGCATTAGCAACAGTCGTAGAAATGGATAATCTTTTATTATAATTTTTTACTTGTTGCTTCACCACATTTTAATTGTTGCAAGACATTTAGGCAAAATATGAAAAATAATAGAAGACGTAAACGTATAAGAAATTATTGGATAACATTTCTATGAATACGCTAAAATTGTATTATTATATAATTTTGCGCGTGGGATTTAATAAAGTAATTATACTTTACACAATGCGCGATAATAATAACAATTAATTTAATATAACAATTTTTGATACAATGAAAGAGCGTAAAAAGGAATTATGTAAATTATGTGTCATGAGTTGTTGTTGACTAACTGTGAAATATTATAATAAGGTGACTTAAAAATAAGAACTTTCTTGTAAATACACGATGTCTCGGTTACGTTTCCGCAGCGCCGAAGATTGTTACGTAAATGGCATTTTTCATCATTGACATAGTACAAGAAATATACAAGTAACGTGAAAGCAAAAGCTAGTTGTGTAATTTCCATGGTTTTTCTTTCCACATATATATGTTTTAATTTCGATCAATAGCACAACACATAGAAGTCTTAAAATATTTAAAATTTTCTATAACAAAGCAACAAGAACAAAACTGTAGTAAATGATTATTGCTTTCGCGATTATTTTATTACGTTAATGAAGAATTTGACAACTTGTTTAAAGAAATGTGTAATTAATGTAAGAGCAAATCTGATATTTAATATTATAACCAATTTAATTTTTCTAAACTCTATATCCATTAAACGAATGAAGTCTCTATATTCATTAAAAGAAAGATTAAAATGTATGAGATATATATAATATTTAACATATTTACTATATATATATTCACAAAGCAGTCAAGCAGAGAGTATTAGATTTATTTTATATATACGGCGGCATTATCCCTAGTGCATTCTACGCTTAGTTTTTTTTTCTTTCCTTCGCTTTACAAGCGCTACACACAACGTGCAATAAGTAGAGCCAAAAAACAGTTATTTCAGCAGGGAATAATGTGACTTTTGTGTAATAGTTGTTTCTACCGCGGATATGTACGACTGTCGTTGCATTCGATTATCCGGTACTCCGGCAAGAAGTAGAATGGCGAACGGTCTGTAGGCAGGACAGGCGTTGCCTGTGAGACTTTCCTCGAATAAGTGGCTAACCTAATTATCGGTAGGTAATTTGGCGTTGGGCGATGATGGCGATCGCGTGTAGGGATATTTTCGCCCCGAAACAAAACCCAAAAAGGAAAGTAGATCCGAGTAATTTCAGAGTAATTGCTCGTCCATCGGGCCTAGAAGCGGCGTTCCTTCGGCGATCTATCGACCATTCCTCCACGTTGAGAGAGAAATAAGCGTATTCCTTCTGGGTAGCGTGAGGCCCATCCCAGCTACCGACATCCACGGACTGGAATAATTTTCGACGGCGGTGGCGGCGGCGGCTGACGATCCTAAACGTCAAGTCGAAGAGAACGCGTCCTGATCCGTTGCCCGCCGCCGCCATGTTTTATTCATCGAAAAACCAGGGAAAATAACTGGCGTTAACCCAGGTAAAGACGATTTGGTCGAGCGGTCGGTGATGCAATTTAAATATGATCCTGTCCGATGGTCACTGTTATTTTCTCAGGGTGCAAATCGCTTTTAATATTCTGGAAATCGCCGGGTAGTCAGAGTGATTGCACGAGCAATTTTGTATTTCTGCAAAGTATGTAACTCGCGAAGTAGTAACTTCAAGTTTATGTTGTCCGTAAAAAGGAAAACAATCTTATCATTTTTCATCTTCTAAGACAGATGACGGAATGAAGATTTTAAAAGATTGAGAGTTTTGGTCTAAAGTAGTTTAGGTACCTAATAATATCGGAGTAAATTATAATTTTTAGGCTCGCTTTTTGCATTTATTATAAATCTATAAAATTCGCTACATGCATGCATTGATTAAAAAATGCGAAAATATAAAAATAGATGTTATATATTGCGAATTTTTTGGACAAATTAAAGGGTTATTTAATAAGTTTATGCATGACTTTTTTTTAAATATTTCAATATCCTAATCGTAACGTAAATTATTATATCGGCAATGAGATCATAATGATGAGAACGAACGGATGTCACATTTATGGCTTATGCTCTTATATATTTTAAGTGTTTAATTATGGTAGGAATAGGTGCATATCACGCAATAGCTCGTTTCGTTTCGAACGTGACTTTAATCGTATAACACATTAATTACTTACTTATTCGCCCTACATTTGAAAAGTTATCCGTCATCTTGCATATTGTAACGTATATTTAACTATTATAGTTCCTACGGATTTTATATAACCTGGTTTGAGGTTTGTACTATATTGAGATGGGAAAATATGCCCTATATTTACTAATCAAAGAAAACTCTCAAAAAGTTTGGTAAAATTGCTGAACATTCTTCAATTATTAGATATTTGAAATTTTGTACAATATACTTTTATATGAAACATTTGTATGCTTCTGTTATTGATTCCTTAAACAGTTATTGTCGAAGAATAAAATTAAAATATATAACGAAACAAAAATGATACAGGGTGTTTCCTAAGTAAGTACACAAACTTGAAGAAAATATTCCTTGGCTTATTTTAGGAAGAGAAGGTTCTATAAACATGTGTCCCTAACTGCTTCGTTTTTAAAATAGTCAAAAATTTTTAGATGCGCCTCTGGTACATCTAAAAATGTTTCATCGGTACTGGAATATGGTTTTTAATATAATATGTACACACACCAAAATTTTTTAATAAAATATCTCTAAGCGTTTTCCAGATTTTCGAAGTTTTCATATTCTTTCTCTCAACATTAACACCCTGTATTTTGAAAACGAAGCAGTTTAGGACACATGTTTATAAGACACCCTTTCTTCTTAAAATAAGCCAGGGAATATCCCCTTCAAGTTTGTGTAATTTACTTAGGAAACACCCGTATATAATAAATATTATATACGAATTCGAGATTAGATTATTTCAAGATTAGATTACTTATTTGCTAACCCGAATAAATAATAGTACTGTGTTTCATGAAAACGTGCAACTATATCAACTTGTGAAATTTTATTATTATGTATTATAAGTTTTTAACGGTCGTACATCGAAAATAAATATTTAGATAAATATACATGTTGATACTCACAAGTGCATACAAATTTTCAAACCGAATCCGCGTAGCTTGCGTGTGCAAACGCATGATATACATAACTCTGAAGACTGAATCTTTGAGAACTAGGGCAGCATGACATCCGTGACACCAGTCATTAAACGTTGCAGCAGTTTCCAGCTATTAAAAGAACTCAGTTGATAATTAGAAAATTAATGATAATTATTAACACGGGTACATGAGTACGGACAGTCCTATGTGAGTTTTCTCAGACAAAGAATCGAAGACTTTCTTGTTATGTCATACATATGCGAAAAAAAATATGGTGACGACACTTCATGTTGTGCAGTAACAATCGCATCTTGAATAGAAGAAACGTTATACGACAACATGTGCATATTTTCTTTAATATGTATAATTTTGCTTTTATTTTTTATACATCTTGAAATTTAGGGAAAGAGTGATGGAATATTCTTCATAAGAAAAATCAATCTTTATTTTAGTTTCTAATAATATTATTATTAATTAAGCTCAACTTTGTTTATTACTAACTTTAACAAATATACTTATTATTTGTTTATCAGATAAACAAAATCTGATTGTTTAGATATAAGTTTGTATTAATGTACGCTTGATTGCTTTGTAATTAAATATAAAATTTTGGGCGATACAACAGTCTTGGAAGTATCCGACGGCATTTGGCCGTCGGATTCGGAGCATTCGACATAATATAAAAATAATTTTTCTACATTTATATAAATAGCAAGTTTATATTAAAAGCTTCGTTAAAAGCTGTAAAACTTTTGTGTAATTATTTGTCATTACAATTATTCGATTTTAATAAGATTCGAGTTACATTTTTATACATTCTAGAATATATTCTTTCGTCATGAAAAAGAATCGCGATGTGTTCGATAAAATTCTATAATAAGATATAATGGATAAAGTTCTACAAAACAGAATGTCTTGAGTAAAACGCCATAAAGAGCATTAAATCTGCATAGAAGTTAGAATGTTAAAAGAAGATGTGAAAGAGCCATTTACATCTTAGAGAATCGTATAATTAATATTTCTATCCTATGATATGCACAATGTAATAGTGCAAGAAATGTAAAACGTCGATATTTTATAAATTCTACTACTACTACTTCGCACGGGGAATTTTCCGCATCCCTCTTCCATGACGGCACTCATCGATAAGTCATCAGAATAGCGTGTACATCATCCATAATGCACGATATTTGCTTTGCACATATTTAAGTTTGCACATTTAGAATATTTGCACATATAGATAGGGAATGTTTAAAAGATTAGCAAGTATAATATAAACACGAGATACATTTTCTAAATAATTTTTTTTTATATATTAATTTTATTATAATTTTATCATTAGTTTGTGGCATTAAAAAGATGGGTAATTGTATAGATGGGGGGACCACCTTGGATGACCTTGATATTTTAGTATGTTGTCAAGGTCACTCTCCTGAGTGACTTTCAGAAGGTTTCAGCCCGCGCGCTCGTTATTCTTTAAAAAGTTATTAATAAAAAAGGTTTGGAAAATATAGCAGCTATTTTGAGTATTGGAAAGCATAAATGACTAATATATATGTCGAAATAGTTTACGCATCATGCACTTTGAAACTGATCACGCCTTCGGCGTATAGATTAGTGACGCGCTTTAAGGGGGTAGCCTGGTCAAAAAAAGTCATTTTCAGTTTTTTTTTTGCTTAAAATACTCCCCAACATCTGTAGAATACGGGGCTATATTTGTTTTTTCGAAATTCTAACGGTAAGTCTACTGACCGAGCCTTTTTCCGAGCAGGTGAGCACGCAGTTGCCGCTCAGGTACGCTTTGGCGCGCAGTAAGTCGAAAACTTTAAACGCGTTTTTCTCGATAACATGTTTTTGAAATTGGCGTGCACGATTACTCAAAAACTAATAAACGGATTGACTTGCAACTTAACATACTTTGAAATAAACATAATTTTTTTTTATATGAATAAAAAATTATTTTAAAAAAATTGTTTAAAACATTTTTATTGGCCATTTTTACCGACATTTTATGCAAAAAATCGGTTTTTTTTTAAAATTGCTGTAAAACTTAAAATTTTTAATTTTTTTAAATTTTGCGCCTATTCATATAGAAAATGTGAGTATATAGATTACAAAATTATTTGAAATTTTCAGACTGGATCATTTTTGCGACCCAGAGACTGCACGTCAATTTGGTGCTTCGAATTTAAGGCGCTCAACAAGATCTGCTATATCTTTTGTTTAAATAATTTGTTTTTTATAAATAAAATTTTTCTGTATTGTAGTGTGCAAAAAAAGTTTTAAATTGATTGCAATTGTATAGATTCTGAATACAACAGTTTTAAAAAATCACTTCTTTTTCGGGTGCTTGACCAGGCTACCCCCTTAAGGGATGTATCGGAGGTACAATCTTAGACAAAAGTGCATGAAATTTGAAATACTTGAATATCTACGCCTAACGTATAGTAAATCTAGATGTAAGATAGTGAGATCTTCTAAGATCTAGATGTAGATAGAAGAATGATAGTAGGAGTCTTATTTTTACTGCTAGAAAGGTATTTTTTACTTTACAAATGTTTTTTCCAGTATTATTTGCAATTTTTGTAATTTATGAGCCTAAACTTTTGGCAGTGAAAATGCTCTGATTTCAACTTTATAACGTCAAATTATTTCAAAGCGAAATACATTATTCAGCAGTGCTGATAAACAAATGTGACTTTAATAACGTCAAAAAAGATAAATATGTATCATATAAACGATAATTTTGAATATTATTTATTATAAACATTGTTATGCGACTCTCTCAAAGGAGACGTAACAACGATTCACGTAGGTTGGCAGCCTTGCACAGTACCAAAACAGTGCGAGACTTGGTGCGAGCTGCGAGGTGCGAGGTTATGTCTGTTCGTTTACATTTTTACAATAATCCCGCTATGTTTCTCATTTCCCATTTTTATCACTTCACGAGTGCAACGGAAACAAAAAGTTAGCTAGAAGTAATAGAAGGCATATATTGTATACGTGTAGCGACAGCCGTAGGTTATGCTTCACTTACCAAGCTGATTGCGACGTTGCCGCGCTTTCACGAGCCATCGAGATACATTCGTGCCGACAGCACAATTATCTCATTATAATTTATTTCTTTAAAACGGTGTAGTGAAGACAATTGAAACTTGGCAGATATTTTTATCTATTCGTATACTAGATGTACAAAAAAATTCAAAATATTGGTAGCGCTCCTTTAACATTTTTTAAGCTGTTTTATCCGTCAAAATCGTCTCTTCCCATAAGAATACGTGTAAAATCAGTGAAAATTAAAATTGTTATATCTCAGCAACCGTTTAGTGGATTCGTTTCTACTTTTTTTGTAGCACATTAGGAAGACTAAAAGAACACGTTCTCACAAATTTTTATCCACTTGGTAGCGCTTTGAAAATAGGTCCGATACATCCTTAAAAGTATTTAAGTGTTTAAAGCGTCAACTAACCTAACCTATGTAGGTAGTGACGCGCTTTAAAAGTATTTAAGTGTTTAAAGTTGAAATTAAATTTAAACAGTTAAATACTTTTAAATTGCGTCATTAACTTACATAGGTTAATTGACGCGCTTTAAACACTTAAATATTTTTAAAACGCGTCACTAATCTATACGCCGAAAGCGTGATCGGTTTCAAAGTGTATGCGTGAACTATTTCGACGTATATATTAGTCATTCATGCCATGCCTTCCAATACTCAAAATAGCTACTATATATTTTCCAAACTTTTTTTGTCAATAACTTTTTAACGAATAACGAACGCAGGCTGAAACCTTCTGAAGGTCACTCAGGAGGGTGACCTTGACAACATACTAAAATATCAAGGTCATCCAAGGTGGTCCCCCTTATCTATACAATTACCAAAAGATGTATTAATATCAAGCAACTCTATTTCAATATTACATGATATGACATTTTTGTTGTAAATTAGTGATTTAACAATAAAAAATAATTCTAATAATACTATAATAAGTACTTCAATTTGTATGTTGAAAAATAATGTTTCTTAAGAGAAAGCGTACAAATGAATCACAACATAAAATAATCAAGTTTCGAAAGATATTATTGTATTGATTTTTACACTGCTGCGCATGTTTACCTATAAAAATTGTCATTAATTATTTATTTCAATTATTAAGTTAATTTATCTTCTAAAAGATTACATACTATTTGTATTTAATTATTTATCACATTTATATACACGATCTGTATTCCTCCGTACTCCGTAGAACAATCGGACGTTTATTCTCTTTGATGTGAGCAAACCGAGTTAGCTTCTTTTCTAAACTATCTAGAAAATAATCTAATCTACTCTGTAAGAAGAGTATATACCGGTTGAAAGACATTTACATATTTTATGTAAATGTATATCGATTGCCGGCTTTGTTCAAAACAAAATTTTGAATAGACTTTAATAATGATATTATATATACGAATACGTATTTAAAACTATGTTTCTTTATAATTACAAACAGGATACATTTTGAAAATTATACGTATCTATATGTTTGGCCTTGTCACAGGCAATCTTTAATAAGACGGTTGCCCTCAATTTATTGCTTTTTCATGTAAGTGAGGGAGATTTAGCTAACTAATGCAAATTTTTTAGTATGATTCCTTTGCCTATACTCGCTTTACGTTGGCTAATATCGCGTGCTTCAACGTGCATGCGCTTCGAGATAACGCTATCAATGAGCTACATTGCGGTACTGCCATTGATATCATAGAAATTAATAGGTGCCACAATGGAATCCATTGAAGGAGATTGCGTTCCAGAAAATTTTAGCGTCAAAAATGGTTTTTATGCAAATTTATGGAAATATATTCTAATATAACTAAATGTGCCACATATTTCGCTTTTGTTTGAAATTTTCAATGTCACATAAACGCTTTCATCTATATTGACATGAAACCGTTCTAATTAAGTAATAAAGAAGGAACATATTAATTTGATTATTAATAAATATTTCCTAATTAATTTGTTAGTTTAAATGATAGTTTATAGCTGTACAGTATTTGACAAATTTTGATCTGCTAGATCAGATTTAATAATTAAAGTAATAAATATTTCATATTCTTATCTTTTCTCGGTCATTATACAAGCAGTAACACCGGATACACCGCGTAATAATATTTTTTTATATTCGAATAAATAATAAGAAAAAAAGAAAGGAAGCGAGAGAAAGAACAATTAGATGTAGAATTTGACCAAAGCGCTCCTGTTAATTTTTAACAGTCTTTTTTTCCTGATGGCAATGCCGATGAATTAGATATTATATTTAAATAGGGTAATAGATAAAATCACGGTGTACTTCACACGATGACCTTGTTTCGCTCGCAGATTTTTCATCTCGGGTACAACTCATTATACTTGCCGCCAATTTATTCATTATTGCACCTCCGCTCCGCAATTCTTCTGCTTCGCCGCCTCGGTTGTAGCTCAAGAACGGCGCCATTGCTGTTCTTCTTATGTGCACGACACATAAATCCTATTGCTAAGTCATATAACACAGACCGACAATGCATAAAATGTTTTTACGTCTTTGTGTGTGTCTTGCATTTAACGAGGGATTATTCTTTAATAAAAATTAGTCAATAAATATTCTTAAACAAAACATACAAATGTCGCAGCTAATTTCAAAAATAAAAGTATAGAATATTGAAATGTTTTTGTATGTAACATTACGATACGATTGTCAACAAATTTTCAATTTGACAAATAATATTTTTTGAAACAATAATTGAAACATTAGTCTGATTTAATTTACAGTTTTATAAATTATTTGTTTATAGTATCAATTAATTATCATTAAATTAACACACGCAAAACTTTTTATTAAATCTTTTTAGTTATAGGATATTGTTTTTAGAAGAATATATTCAGAGTGTTCGTAGAGGTGTTCTCTGGAATTATATATACGTTACTCGGGTTACTAGAACAAACGTCTTGACTTGTCCAATGAGCTTTGATGTTAAGATAAAAATTTTTCTAAGGAATTTTTATGTTGAAAAGTTAACGTATACTTCCTACACGTAAATTCGGGCAATTTTCGATCTGCCTGGATATATATGTATACGTTCACAGCCTCGGATTGGTACCGCGGCCGCTACATTGAAAGCGATTTCCTTGTCAAGATGAAGCGACGGGTCGGACGAAAATCCGAAGCCTTAATAAGCGCCGTGGGCGCACTCCGGCTCTCTTACATCGAGACACTACGTCGTCGGCACTACGCTTTATTGGGCCTCCACGAAATACAAAACAATCGACCGCGACCGACGGAGTTCCCTTGAAGGAAGCAGAGGCGGCATTATAACGTCCCGACTCCTTTATATCGTGAAATTGGGCTGTTAAAGAATTACGCCGAATCCCGTGGTCCCATTCCGCGTAATCATTCCGTAGAAACGCTTCTTTCAGATCAAGTTCTGTGCCATTTCGTTTCTTCTAGTCCCCTTTGATCGACACGTCGCTTTTAAGACACCGGCATCGCTTTCTTTGTGACATTGTCATGAAATGGAAATAGATTGAAACAATAGGATTGAGAGACTATCGTATTTAATACATCAATACAATGCCGTAACTTCTATACGATATACTATAATATAGTATGTTATTTTAATTAAAACCAGAAATTCTAATACGAAAATCTTGATCAAAATAGTTTTCGAGTGCAAATGAGTTTGATCAACCATATTGCGGAGAAGTTTGCACGCTCAGATTTGTAATTTACACGCATTTTATCATCCGATTTGTTGAATTAAAAATTAATTTAATATTGTATATACTTATTATTTCTCTTTCAGTTCTCCATGTCTTTAAAAATTATATGATTTTAATAAATCAGATAAGTGAGATTAAGTTCTGTTATTTTTTATGATTTATATATTGAATTTATTTATTTATCACGGTTCCTTTATTTATCAAAGTTGTAATTATCAGTAATAATTATCTTATTAAAATCATACATGTTTATCATTTTCGGGGCATGGTAATTTGAAAAAAGTAACTATAGACATATATTAATTTCATATAAATACTTTTTTTATTGTAAAACAAAGATGTGTTCTTTGCGTAAACATTAAATTTAAGAAATCTTTAAGTAAAGTAATTAAAGTCATTAAGATTCTCACATTAAATAATTATATAATTAAATTAATATTCCTATAAATATTAAATAATTAAATACGAGTTATCTGGCACACGGTGCATAGCGCTTATTAAATTTTATATGGTTTTTTATCAACGATTTGCATCGAGGCGATGCACCATCGCGATGGTTACTTATTTTCGAAACAGACATTTCACGCGATATATTCGTTTGAAATAACAATAGTTAGGGAATGGAAATTATAAGTTGTCTTTTCATGATATTTGCGGGAGATAATTATTTAGCAATATTTAAATTGAGCACATATCATACACGTTTTGAATTTCTCTTTACTTATAATTTGTCACTATTTCCGCATTGAAAACGTGAAGAATGAATCGGGCGAATCAAATGATTTAAGGGCAAATTTCTTCACCGTTGGATAACTCTATCCTTCGGTTAACCTCACTCTTCATCTCTTTCTAAGGGGGCAGGTTAGAAAGAAATGAAGAGTGAGGTTAACTGAAGGATAGAGTTATCTGACGGTGAAGAAATTGGCTATAAGACATTTAAGTATAAGTAGAAAACCATTATATATACCAATTATTTATTAAAGATTAATTTGTGAAATCAATTAGGCAATCTATGAAAATAAAATTCTATTTATAATCTTGTGTGTGTATTTTGGTAGGTACGTTTTACATATGTGTGTATTCAAATGTTTATTTTACACATGCACGTAACATTATAAATAGAATTATGAATTATATGTCAAGAATTCCGACACAAATTATAATTTATCTAAAGTCACAAGGCTTTATGCGAGGAATATTCGACGCAGACATGATTTTTATAACTTAAATATTTCCGTAGTGACACACGTTGTATCCGGCGTTTTTGTTTATGTATCAGCGTACGGTATATTGTATACAAGGACACGGAGCAACCATTCGCGCGGCGTCACTTGAACTAGCTATAGGCATGCATGCAAGATAGCGGCGTGAGGTGCTCCGTATTACGTCGCGACATTATTCTTCAATACGTGGCAACGACTATTAAAAATGTAATCACATTTTCCCAGGAACAGTGAAGAATTATCAGTTCGTGCGATTGATTGGTCTCACGATTAATCTACCTCTCGAAACAGAATATTTTACGAAGCGATTTATTTGAAGTAATCATGCATATCATAACAAAAAAAGGTAAAATCGTTATTAAATCGTTATTTTAATGCGATATTTACGAAGAATTATGCCCTTAACAGTACTTACTTATTGGATTTGCGCCGTGCTTCAAATTTCTCGTCGGCATAAGATATAGTCGCTCAATTTCCATAATAAGAACGGGATGTAATATTCGAATCAACTGATTCGTGTAAAAATCTATGGTATTTATATCGATGTTTGTCAAGAATTAATTTTCGACGCAAGGTAGATAATTCGACGTAAGATAATGTTTTAAATGTTTTTAAATAAATATTCGGTGTCTTTAATAAGCTAGTCTTGGCGTATGTACGCGGTGCGCTTGTTTACAAAGCCGATTTAATTCACTCCGAGCAAGCGGATAATTGCGCGAATCGTCTCATTCTCCTTCGGAATTAGATCGTAATAAGTCATTCGATAGGAACAATTAACTAATATCAGTTTGAACGAATACTATATAAGAATAATACTATAAGAATTTACTTCTACATTTGGCGATTTAATAAGCGTTGAAATAACAGTTACATAGAATCAAAGATGGAATATGGGATTATAAAAAAACTAATGTCGGGAGTACCTGACGAACTGTCATACAATTGTCACATTATTTTGATCATTAATTCGCGATTGTAATTAACCGTATTTTCGTCGTACTTCGAGTGTTGTGTGATGAGCGCACATTGAAGGAAACTGAGAAGAGGAGGAGGCCTGGGAGGCGCATCGGACAACGGTGGAGCAACTAAAGGGTAAGTAAATTATTATTTATGCACGCAACCATTATTTTTTTTAAATATCAATTATATTAAACGCTGCTATAATTTGGATATGCTTGTATATTACAGTTCAGTGTAGTTTAACTCCGATTGCTGCGTGCGTCGCATCAACGAGTGATAAATTACGGTTTATTATTA
>NW_020228046.1:0-4681 GCF_003070985.1 Temnothorax curvispinosus
TTATAAAGCGACAAGATTTTTATAAAGCCACAAATAACATATGTACAAAATAAGAAAAAGAAAGAAGAGAGAATACGATGTCTTGAACTTATCTTACGCTATTGAAGTTACTAGACATCAGCAAGATTGTCTCTTACATTACTATATGATACTTTACCTTTTGGAAACACCTTTTTGTAAAAATAATAGACTGTGTCTCTCTCTCTATACACTAGATATGTGTAATGGGAAAATATATAACTCATTTATGTATCTTACATTTAGCTGTGTGAATAATTGTTTATAAATTTCGGAATACGTACAGACCAAATTCTATTGGATCACTTTTATTAAAATTCTATTAAAATTCTATAATTTTATGTATCGTTAATTTACTTGTAAAATAGCTTGCATTGCACTAAGAATCGTCGGAATTTTTCATTATGAGAACTACTGAGATTTATTCTATCTTTGATAAAATAATAGATCTAGCTTTGAGAGGTGATCTTTATATCTCAAAACGGCGCGAGGTAAGATACGATCCAGTTATACAGAAATTCCTAATAAGGTGGAAATCACACCTCGTATGTTTGTTGCCGATTTGCATAACCAGAAGAAGATTGCGAATTTATATAAACGATTGTAGAATTTTACACATTATTATACGAGCATCGTGTTAGTCTAGAGTGACCACAATAATCGTCATCACGTAATTGATCTTTATAAAATGTATTGTTTCGAGCGAGAGACGTAGCGCGATAAATATGGTATAGCACTGTTATTTATAATGCATATACATTTATTCCATATAGCAATATGAAGGTTGCTTTCCTATCCTGTTCTCGAAAATTTACGGTAATAATTTACGGTGAATCTTGAGCAGGTTATTTGTTCCATATATTGGAATATAAAGCTAAGTCGTATGATAAAAGAAATAAAATGTAGAAGAATGGTTGGGCGCCTTATCAATTCGCCCATTTGTGGGTTTTCAAATCTATAATAAGATATCGCTATAAAATTATAGCGCGAATACGAGCGTCGTTTTTTAAAGTAAATAATAGCACGAAAGATGATTTTCTTAAATCTGAGAAATAGATTGTTACGATGATGGCATTGCTTTGCGATACAATGTTCATTGTAATACTCATTTTACAAAAATAGTGTTTTCACGCCTTCGATCGCGTGATTTTTTTTATCATACGTTGGAAGACAGAGCAATTCATATTCGACATGTATTGGCAAGTTGCTACGCGAGAGTTAGTACTGCCCTACATGTTTCTCATAACGAGATTCTATCGAGCGACAAGCAACACTGGGATATCGCGTATTGCGAGATTGTTTCTTTTCGTATTCAACGCGATGGGAAGAATATTGTAACACTGTATATAAAACTTGTAAGTACAAAAATTCGAGTTTAATGTATTAATGAATATCGCGATGAATACTGTGACGAGAGATTCTTTACGCAGCAGGAATACATATATATATGACGTGTGACTGTTCTCGTGAAAATTGTCTGTGTAATGATAAAGAAATAAACTTTCTATACAAGACTTGTGCTATTTCAACTATTATGGAACAATATCTAAAAGTAAGTTTGGCTGTTCTTTTTAGTTGCACTTGTATCACATTTTCTATACTCACAAAGTGAAGCATGCTCAGATTTTGGAGAAAAAAAGAACATAAACAAATGATAGAAATATTCGAAGCTAGAATATAGAATAACGAAGTTAAAAATACTTTAATTATATTAATTTAATTACTCTAATCAAGATACTTTATTTTTCTTCAAAGGTGGTTCCGCCTTTTTCTTCAGTTTGTTTATATTTTTTCTTTTTCCACTTTTTTCCATTGTCGAGGATTGCTTGTCGATGCAAGGCACATTATCAGTCTTTTCTGTTGTACTGTTTGTCTTTGACCCCGTTGCATCTTCCTTCTTCAGGAATTTCCCGCAATCGCCAGGCGCTTGATATCTAACGAAATATAATTATATATATATATATATTTTTTTGTCATATACATACACGCAACTGTGTATCGCGAAGAAAATAATAGACTTTTAGAAGGCTGTAATTTTAATTATCTAATTATAACAAAAATATTAGCAATGCATGTTAAAGATAAAAATATTCTGCAAACAATATTTTTGTCTTAATTAAATCAATCTCACCCACGTTTTGCCAACATGGGTTATTTTGCTATCTTTAATACCCTTAGTCAATAAAAAGTATTTGAATTTATTTAAGTATCGATAAAAATGTTCCATGAAATTAAATTTTCTCAACTCTTTTGAAATATCAAAATAAATGATTACATCTTCAGGCAAATTAAACTATAATCAATATATTATGTGTAATTTTTTTCAATCTTTATAGAGGATGATATGAGATTCAGTTAAGAAATCTCACCCGAGTTGAGTTGTATCCTTAATATCCTTAGTCAGTAAAATATGAATTTCAGGTATCCGATGAGTTTCGGTAGCTGTGTCCTCCTTGGATTTTTCTGAACTAAAAACAGATGGCAATTGAACCACGAGACTGCACCCATCGACGTCTGTTTTGGCAAACTTACCTGACGTAACGCAGCTTTGTCACTTGATGAAGGCCCTCGTGTTTCCTCTTGAAGATTTCCGCGCAAGAAATGACTTTCATAATGCCATGTCCGATTCCGGTCCAGACGATGCTGTTACAACTGGGAAATTCCTTCAGCGCGTAAGCAAGAACGTTTCTGATTTTTGTACCGCTCTTCACCTTTCAGTGTAGATAATATATTTCGTGAATAAAAAAAATCGAATAACGCATTCCACAATTCTGAAAGATTCGAGTACTCACGTGCATCCAGAGAAATTTTTCTGGTAAATTATCTATTGGCACCTTCGTACTTGTCGACTCTTCGGTTTCTTTTGCTATCGGTTTTTTTTGCTGTAGCTTCTTCTTCAATTTCGATCTTCCCATCTAAAATTTACACAGAATACAGGTCATTTTTATACAATTTTATTCGTTATACATTGTTATATTTTTTACACTTTAAGATCCTGCTTCATTTATAAATCATTGCAAGATAATTGACTAATTAATTGAAAAGAACGAGTCATTGCAAATGGCTGAATTATATTCATCGATTCAGTAATTTATTTAGCAATTTAATGTCATCGAGCTTTATTATGCATTTTCAAAGGATTTTAATTGGACTTTTAATTATTATTGTAATATTTAATGTCAAAGAACAAGACAAAAACTGTCCATGGAAAATACCGTCCGTTTAATTACGAAATGACGTAAGCTTTCATATATAAAATTTTTTGTATTATTTAAAATATCGCGATGATGCAATAACGAAGTGCATCATTTCGACTTAAAATAGATTTTGGGATGACCCTTAGGCGAGGGGGGGGGTCTTCTTTTTGTCAATAAGGTCAGCATAATGTTAGAGGGTGTAATTTCAGAAATAGTTGAGCTGTTCTGGAAATCGAAGCGAGCAGCGCGGCAGTGTTTAGACACCACGTCTCTCTCTGCCAGTAGGTCACGGGTTCAGTCACAAGCATCGCCGTTTCGTTGGCGTGCCATTCGATGGAACCATTCATGGAACTTGGAACGACCTTGTATAGTCGTACGCAGAAATATTTCGCCGATTGTGACGTTTATCTGGAACTCTCACGCAGGCAAGGGCGAAGATACAGATGGTAGAACGTTCGAATCTGTCTCCGAAATATATTCCACAAACATATTCACATCTAATAATTAATTTTGATTGAGAAAAGCATATTTATATATATACGATGGATATATGTAATTATGTGCGATATAGCCAATGCATCCACAATATAATTATACAATATAATCATTGAATTAAAACAGATCAGCGTATATCTGGTAATATAATATAAAGATTTATCATAAAATTGATTTTTGTTTATAAGAATAACATACTTCTATTATTAAGTTAAGTTTCTGTCATAAATAGGAGAAATTAAGATCCAAAATGTACTTGTTAATCGTTGAATATTCAAGAGAGACCTCTCCAAGCAAAGTATCGCAGTTACCGAAATTAATTATATTTTATGTAATATAAACTAGGCTACATATTAATACAGAAATAAAAACAACTTAGAATTGTAAAACAATATATCATCCCAAAACTTTATTTGAGATGTAGAAGAGTTAAAAACATACTTAAATTCTATATATATGTAAAAGTTATTATTACATTCACCAACACGGTGTGGTATTAATAACAGAAAATTAGTTATCTTCATTTCAAATGGCGTTATTTCTCGGTAGCTGTATCAGACCCTTCGTTAATATTAGGTACTGTCCTCCGGCTCATCGCTTCAATATATTGCTCGGGCACGATCCGCGTCAATTAATATCGACGGTACCAGGATGCTGACGTCCGTTGAAAGCTTGGCTTCAAGATATATGGATATAGATATAGATATATATATTTCACTGAAATTCCAAAGCGTACCGCAATGGAAAAAGCATCCTTTCCGACGTCGGAGGCGGAGAACGAGAGGAAGAAGAGATCGCCGGCTGCGGATACCGGATGGAAAGTCCCATCAATATTTTCCAATCAACATTCGATTGCCGGGCGATATACGCGAAGGATCGGCCTCGTTCTCGCGAAGGAAACCACGGTGCCAGGGTGAAGAGGGAGGGGGGGGGACAATGCGGGGGCGCAAGAGGGTTCGAAGTGTAGGCGT
>NW_020228047.1:0-12527 GCF_003070985.1 Temnothorax curvispinosus
CCCCCCCCCGTTTCTCACGCGATAAGTACAAACTCGGCATTGGGCATTATACGCCTCTTATTCCGAGGTGAAAACGAGCCGTTTTGGGACAGAAGACAGAATTTCGGTAGGACTCTCTCGGAGAAGCGAGCGTAATGATTGTAATGAATGTGAAATGTCCTCCTTCCCTCTTCCTCGTCCTGCTCGTTCCTCGTTCTCGCCGCATCTTTTCCCCTCCTCCCTGCGGCCACGGCGCTCGCGGCTCCACGGCTCTCCACGCGTTTCGCACGAGTCACGAGTGCCAACCGCGGCGCGTTGAAACTTGGCCGCGTTACCGGCTCGCGCGTCCGACCCCTTGGCGCGTCGCGCGTCTCGTCTCGCGAAGCGAAGTCTCGTCGCGATCGCGCGCTCGCCGGGCGTAGTCGATCTTCGTCGGGTCGGGCGCGCGACCGCTCGCGCTGTCTCGCTCGCGGCCGAAGCCGCGCGCCGCCGCGCGACCGGAGCGGCGCGCGTAGTTCCGCGCGTGTGTTGAGTGGCGGCAGCGCAGACAGGCGCGGCCGCCGGAGCCCCGGGCCCCGGCGTTCGGTGGCGGCCGACGGTGGTGCCGCCCGTCGGCGTGTACCCTCAGTTTCGGGCAAGATGGGCGCACCTCGCCGGGCAGTAGCTTAGTCTCTACCTACAAGACAACACACACACTAAATGTTTCCTATAGTAACAATTAACCACGTGTACATTAATCTTATTTAAGGGAAACACGCGGAGGGGAGAGAGAAAGAAAGACATTCACATCGCTCCGTACTACTACGCTCTACACGCAAGCTCTATTTTTGTAATAACGCGCCGTTAAATTAAAAGTAGTGTGTGCTCTGCTCACCCCGCTACGGGTAAACGCGGTGTACGTTGTACGACACCGTTCAAGTGGGAAAGGAGCTCCCGGGTTCCGTTCTACTCTGGAAGAAGTGGAGAGAAGTGATACGCCGCGACGAGGAAAAGGCCGCGCGGGAAAACGAGGAGAACGGTAACGAGACGGAGGAAGCGGCGGAGAGAATATCGGGAGAAAAAGGAGCGGCCGTTCCCTGTGTGCGTGTGTGTATGTGTATACGTGTACGTGTGTGTATATATGCATGTGTGTGCCCGTGCGCGTGTGTGCTCGGTGAAGCGACGGCTAGTTAGCTCAGTTAGCTGAGCGCGTGTCGTAACGGCCGGGACGGCGGCGGCGACGACCAACGGCAACGGCAACGTCGACGTCGAGGTCGAGAGTAGCGAGCGAGGCGCGAGGGGGACGCTCCGCTGGTCACGTTCCCCGCGGGAACGGATCGACGAGAGGAGAGGAGAAACACGGGAAGGATCGTCGCGTCGCCGATCGACGCCGCCTCCGACGCTCGGCGACAGTGGCGGCCGGGCAGCAGCGGCAGAAACGAGTAAGCGGCCCCGTCGGCCCCGAGCCCCGACAAGCGGCGGCGCGGCGCGACTCCGTTCTACACTCGGTGCAGATTTACGGTCGGTCGCGGCGCCGTTAGTCTCTCCGTTTCGCGGCGCGGTGCGGCGCAGCGGCGTGCGCTCTCTCTCTCTCTCTCTCTCTCCCTCTCTCCCCCCCATTTTCTTTTCCTCTCCGCGGGAAACCCCTCGTCGGGTGTGTGCAGTGCGTGCATGCGTGGCGTGCGTGCACACTTACGTACGTACGTTCGTTTATTTGTTCGTCCATTCGTTCGATACGCGTGTAGATTAACGAGAAGAAAATCAACGACGACGACGCCGCCGTTGTTGAGCGACGGAGAAAAGGTACGCGAGCGGCGAGAGTGTAGCACGACCGACCGGCCGCCGGGGCGTGCTGTGCGGCAATTTAAAAGCGATACGAGTGGTAATCGGTGAAAAGTGCGCTCGCCACGATCACGACACACCCTCTTGACATCTGTCGCTCGCATCGCCATCGGATCGGCAGCGGCCTCTCTCTCTCTCTCGCTCGCTCTTTCTTTCTCTTATCCCCTTCCCTCTCTCTTTCTCCGTCTTCCCTTCTCTCCCTCTCGTCCCCTCCCGTCGTTCCATCTCGCTTTTTCCTCCGGGCACTTACAGAATCGCCAACGTACGGTGCTATCTTCCTCTCCTTCTATCCCTCCCCTCTCTTCGCATTCTTCCTCGTTTCTAACCGTGCACACGTTCGCTCTTTCTCCCGCTAGTGCTCCTACTCTTTCGGTATCTGTCGTCTTTCTCCGTCCGACGGTGCGCAAAGCGATTTATCATCACGTTGGATTTCGCGACGAGGACGGTGACGACGACGACAACGACAACGACAACGTCCGATTGCTGGTGGCTGGGCCCGTTAAAATCATAAGCACAGTGCGATACGGTACGGTACGGTACGGTGCGATCGGATCGGTCCCTGTCCTCTCCACCCCCTCCTACGCCGCCATTGGGCCATCCCTCGTCACTGCACGCCGAGCCGAGCGGCAGCGTCTCGCCCGGTATTCTTACACTACGTCGCCGGCCTCACGCACGTATTTCTCTTTCTTTCTCCCTCTGCTCTTCGCTTTACTCCGGTTTCCACCGGCCGATCGAGAGAGTGCACGAATTCGCGTTTAGTGATCTATCTGTCTGCTGTGCGTACGTGCCGTGTCGCGCCGTGCCGTGCCGTACCGTATCGTATCGCATCGTATCGTGCGAGCGCGCTACAGTGTGTGGTTTTCTCTGCTCAGTTGTCCCATCAGTGTCGCCGGTGAGCGAGGAAGCTCGTCGCGCGGTGTTGCAGTGCGGCAAGTGACGACGTCGTCGGCCGCGGAGCGGACGAGGACGTACGAAGGAACGGCGGCGAGGAAGCGCCGACGAACGAGGAGAGAAGGCAGAGGAGGAGGAGGAGAAGGAGGAAGCGGCGGCGGCTGTGCGGGAGGTAAAAAAGAAGGCGGAGGAGGTGAAGGAACCAGAGTGGCGGCACGAAAGCGACCGGCGGCGACGGCTGACGGTGGTTTTTAGGCTGCGCAGCGTCGCGCCGGCGTATTTTGTTATTGTTATTATCATCGCGGCTGTAGCTGTATCGTCCCACCGACGAGCGGGCGACGACGTGACGGATTCCTCTACTTCCTGCAGCAACAGCCACATCGGGATCGCGACCATGTCCGTGAGAATGGAAAACGTGGCCGCGCGGAAGATCAATTATAAAATGATGGTGAGTACACGATTGTCTCCGACACATACACATACATGCATATTTACGCTCGTTCCCTTTATCTCTCGCTCTCTCGCTCTCGCTCTCTCTCTTTCTCGATCCTCTCAGCCGATCGACGGCGACGGCGGGTTGCGCAGTGCGCGTGCAACTCGCCGCTTACTTCGCGCAGCTCCGTCGTGCGCGCGAGCGCGTGCTAACGTGGCGCGCGACGACGAGTTCTCGATGCCGTGTTCACGCTTTGTATATCCCTCTCGTCTCTCTACCATCTTCCCTCCCTTTTTTTCTCTCCCCGCGTTATCGGTCGCGCGTATCGCCATGTAATTTCTGTCGCGATATCTTCTGCGTTTCTTTTTCCCCGAAGGCCCAAAGATCTTTCCACCGAGAGGGTCGTAAGTCCTTTCTTCGTAGAATATGTTAATCCCGAGATGATCTTTGATACTCGCTTCACGTTTTGCGCTTGCAAATTTTCTCGCTATCTGAATTTCTGCCCTCCAAGGGACGCGATATCACAATTTATTGTCCAGTTACCTTGGTATTCGCTTTTGTTTCCAATTCTTGTCTCTAATTAGAAATAAAACTGTCTTTTCGTTGAAATATTTTTTTTTTTATACGCGAGGTGGCAAAACTGGAAATCGAACTCAGGCTCGATAAACGACTGCTCTATCATTAAGCTATCCATAATACTCTCAACCAATAACATCCAATAAATACTCATCTCGAGCACAAAAGCATGATGCGTTGTAGGCAGAGGAATGCCTAACCTAACCTAACCTAATCTTCTGTTCTCTCTCCCTCTCTCCCTCTTTCTCTTATCTCCTCTTATCTCTTTCTCTCCGTTTCTCTCTCTTCCCACGATACGCTTTCCCAAAGTTGCTCTTCCGCCAGGAAGAGCGTCGGGGAACATTCGTGCGCGCGCGCGCGCACACACCACCGCGTAGTCGCGGAAAAGCCATGGTGAGTTTTAATCATGGGGGCGGCCGACGGCGACGAGGACGGAGGACGGAGGACGGCTTGCGGAACCGTCGGTGTAGTTTGACAGTTTGCCGCGGGGCGTCTGGCTGCTGCCCCACCCAGTCGTCTCTTTCTCTCTCTGTCTCTCCGCTCTCTCGCTCTCTTCTCTCCCCCGCCCGGTCCGTCCGTTCGTCCGTCCGTCTGTCCGTCCGTCCGTCTGTTCGTCCGTGCCTCTTTCGACCGTCTCACTATGCCTGCCGTAACCCTCCCTCCGTTGCCCCACGCTGTCCGCTCCACGTTTTCTCTTTTCCTCTCGACCGCGCTCCTCTTTCGCTCTCTCGCGACGAACGCTCGATCCGTCCCAAGCCCCCTTTCGGCCACACATTTCCCTCTTTTCTCGTAATCCTGCGTGTTGGCGCGGTCCTACGAACTCGGCGAACATCGATATATTCGTTTGGACGTCACATTTGGAGGATCTTATCTCGGCTTGGCGCTATTTAGGGTGCACGATAAATCCGTTTCGAGATAAACGAAGTCTGGTATTTGTTTGTATTGTGCTACATTGACCAAGATTGCGTCGCGGTCCGTCAAGTCCCATTAGAGATCGACCCCGAGGGGGTTTCTGTATTTCTATCCTCTATTTTTCTAAAACACAACCGGAAGTGGGCACATTCTTTAAACAATAGATATTCTCCGATTGTGTCCCAAAGTAGCACGAGACAAAGCTTATCTCTAAACTCGACCATTAGCAAGCACGTCATTATTATCGACAATCTGTTACTGATATAAATTGTGAAATGTCAAACACACGAGCAGAAGTGTCGATATCTTTAAGTCGAAATATTTCTCGTGAAACAGTGCAGGTAGTAACAATACAAAAGTACACGTAATTATATACTGCATATTTGTGCTTTTATATTAACATACATTTCTGAGATTCGATAGAAAAGAGTTATCAAATAGAATAGTCAATTATGAAACAAATGAATATCTAACCTTATATGAGTTGTGAATTAATTAAAGCTTTATTTTTACGTTGTACACTTGAGGAAAGATGCGTTAAGAAGTCTTAAAGTTGTTTCACATGTTTCTAACCGGACGCACGACGATTAAATTGAAAGCTAGTACAAATTTAAGCCAAATGTAGTTGTTGCCTTTTAAGTTGTTTTCCATATTTTACGAATAGAAGCGGGAAATCGCGGCAAAATCGTGGAATCAGCAACGCGAGGTGCGGGCGTTATGGTATCTCAAAAATGCGACGCATGTGCCACTCGTGGCAAGGTAATTAATTTCTAAGTGAGTGTTAGAACGGACTCAACGAGAACAGAGCGGGGGTCGAAAGAGATGTCTGGAAAGGCATGCGTCTCGCTAGACGAGAGTAGGAATTCGGCGACGGACAGTAAGTACGCAGTACGTGTTGCAAGTTGCAACGGCGTTCTCTCTCGGTTGTACAGGTTGCTAATTTTAGTCCGGAACCTGAGAAGCCAAACGCTAGAAATTCAATGGACAGGTCGCTATCCCTTGGGGAACCGGTAATTAAACCTTCAGAGACTTGGAAGTTAAACCCAAAAATTGAGAAAGTCGTTGAAAAACTCAGCTGGCCCTTAAAGAAACTTTTATTCTTAAAAGTAAATTTTTAGAAATCTACAGGACTTCTTAAGTATTTCAAGTCCTTCAGATTTCAAACGGCTAAGCCTTCATCGAATTCCATCGAAGAAATGTACAATCTCATTGAGTTATTCATTAATGATCTATTCATTTCTACGATCTATTTTGCTATTCATTTTACGCGAAATTTTCAATTGTCGGTTTACCCCTCGCAACTGTCATCGTCGTCGTCGAGAAGAGGTTATCGCGCGATGAACGGGTTCAAGCTACTCTGCCGTGATCATCGCCGGGAGGAGTCATTGTACAAAACAGCTGTTCATCTCTCGCGACGAGCTCTGTCTCAATTTAGATTTCTTTTATGCGCACAGTTTCTGCCACAGTGCGATAATTGGGCGATTCTTATACCGGGTGGCCCGACGTTACCGTCTGGTGGCTTTTGAAACGCCTAGCCTCGCGTTTCACGTCAGAGTTCTAGTTTTTAAATGTGCACAATTAGATGAATTCTACACGTTAACTGTAAAGTAAATTCGTAACGCGAGTAATAAGTAAAGTAATTAGTGCAGTATGTATATGTATGCAAAAGAGATCGAGATTTATATATGATGTAACGCGAGACTCTCTAATAATAATTTAGTATAAATAACTGTTTAACGCACACGATATAAAAATAATCTCATAAAGATCAAATGATATATCTATACATCTTGAAGTTAATCACGGAACTGTGATAATCGCAAAATAATTTTCCGTGAGAAACGCGAAAAGCGCGTCGCTGCCGAGTAATTAAATCTTTTCGCACCTCGCTCGCTCGTAATTGGCTTTAGGTCGCGCATTAATTGCCACGAGATAATATGCGCTGATTAATGAGCGTTGCATCACGTATCGGACAAGCACCTTGCACTTTGTAACGCGTACGTGCATATATGAACGTGCGAATTTTTAAAGGGCTCCGCGATATAAAAGAGAGAGAGATCTAACTATCTTTTTAATTCAAGAATTCCGAGAACAGTTGTGAACCGTGTAACGGTTTACGTAGTAAGTATCGCTGCGCGCTGGCGTAAACAAGTGCAGGTCCTATTTTGTAAGCGAGAGAGTAAAGTCTTCTTTAAAATAGATAACAATGGTTAAACAAAGGAATATCGGGAGGAATTTTAAGGCTCCTGGTCCCTGAGCCGAGAACTCTGCGTTGACAGTGGCGACGTACCGTCGCGGCAGAAATCAGAACTCTCTCCAATGGAAAATTCTGTCCTTTGTGACATGTTGACAACCTATTTTGTTGTGCGTGCTATTTCTTTATTATTCGCTCTGTGCTTGTGCTCTAACGTTTAACGTATTCGTGAAAGTCGTAAAATTGGCCGAAAAGTAAGATTTGCATGCGGAAGGAACGTTTTCACCTCCTTTCGATAGTCGTTAAACGGCTGTTTTTCCCGTATGTTTAGGCTTCGTTTTATGGCTGTTTATTGTCGAGGGAAAAGGGTAGTTTTCGGCCAATTTCGGAAGTGTTCTGAAACGATCTATAGCGATGTTTTATTGAAATGTCTTTTTATTTGAAAATGGCATGCACAACAAAATTGGATGTTTTCCTCGCATCGATAGTAAGAATCCAATATGGCCGCGGTAACTACCCAGGAGCCTTAAGTTCCGCCTATACATATATGAGTGCGATCGTCGGATTATATGCGAAGAAAAAAAAAGAGAAACGTTATCGCGAGTACACTTTGCTTCTTCGAATACACGGTAATCGATTGTCACCGGCATTACGTTGAGGTTCGAAGAACCGTCGGATAAGATCGGCCGCTTATCGCATATATCGGTACGAAACTTCTGTCTTCTTACTTTTTATCGCTTTTTTTTGTAGACAGATAACCGTGCCATTTTGTTTGTGTCCTTATCGAAGGTGCTGATAATACAATCGCGCTTTGACTAAATAAGCGCGTGAGATAAAGAGAAAGCGAACGCGCGCGGATTTCCTTCGGGTTTGAAAGTCGCCCAACACGACGAGTGAGCTACTCGTCGACACTGCGGGGCTGTTATCTTCCCAATTTTCCAATGTTTTTACAGTACAGCCTGTCACGCGTCACCGTTGCTATGCATTTTTTATCGCGTTCCAATACACGGCGGTAATAAATAACCGGATGGTTGTGCTTAAAAAAAAAAAACAAGTAATTTTTGTCGCAAGAATAGCTTTATAAAAATTAACTTTCCAAGTTATCTTCAAAAGCGATTTTTATTTTAATATAGCCTTTTAAACGAGCTTCGATTGAATTCTCTCAACTTTTAGCCACATTATTTATGCATTCATACATTTTTTTCTTCCGTTGCGCGCAATTAGGAACGTACTTTTTCGATTTCGTCAAGTTTGGCATTGCACGGGATTCCCAAGTCGGACTGCAAATCGCTGGAGAATCGTTCGTTATCGTCGTTGTTAAATGTTCATACGAATGCGTTCGGCACGATTGATCCGCGCTTTGCTTTATCGATTTTTTTTTGTTGAATTGTATAATCGTTGCCGTGATGAACGCTGAAACTGTCGGGGATAATCAGAAAGATGGTAGCCATCTTTTCGTACTTTAAACTCCGCTCGTCAAATATTTAATCAAGATTCTCAAGGAGTGATTCTTCAAGTCGAGCGACATGTCGATGCGCCGTTTAATCGCCACTGCATTCGTCACAATGCGATTACATTTTGTAGTCCGAAATAATATAATAGAGATAGAAAATGACATCAATTAACTTTATGTTACATGCATGAGTCATAAAATTACACGTAGATTCGAAGAAAGATTTAAATTTATATTTATTCTTACGGAAAAATTAATTTTATGCGAATATAAATTATTCGCTCGCAGTATCTCGCTTCCCATGTAAAGTGTGAACAACAAAAATAATTCTAGATTTATATTATTTGTCGATGCAATTTTTTTGGATTACACGAGATTTTTGGAAGGAGAATCTGCGTTTATTTCTTGCAGTTGTACCTTAGAATCTTCTCTTGTGGACTCTTTATAATGGTTGATAAATTAATTATTTCGTAACTATAGAAGCCTGTGCCGGGATGTAACTGACTCCGGCATTTCCTTGTTTTTGCTGGAAACGTTTAACGATGTAAGATATTTTACGAGAAATCCATTTTCAGAAATATATTGAATTTTAATAAGTTACCATTTTTTAAAGGAAAAAATAAATATTGCGAAATTCATTGACGCGCTCAATATATCAACATTACAATGTTTTCAACATCAAATATTTAATATTTTTCCGGTATCATAGACATAGTCTTTCAGTTTTAAATATATTTCCCTTACATTTCTTCTAATAATGAATACCAGATAATTATTTTCTTAACGTTTATAAGGTAATAGACTAATACAGACTTTTCAGACCGATCAGGTGCTCGAGTTGTTGACAGTTATGATGCATTCTAGTCATTGCACCGAGTGAACGACTCGGCGCGCACCGCAAAACTTGCCTTTTTCTCTTCGTTTTGCGGCGAACCGAAGTTTTTGCCGTGGGCATTGGAGCGAAAATAAAACCGAAGCCGTACTCCGGTTATCGAGTGTCGCGACTTAGTATCTATGCCTATCTATTTCCTTTTATTAGAACTGAACACTGCCTCGTACATGATCGAAGGTGTTAAATCAATTCGTCAGTCCTAATTTCTTTAAATATAAAGAATAATATAGAAAGGTAAATAGATATAGACAATTTCTACTTTTATCGCAGTTAAGGTACTTTGATATTAATCATTTAATTATAAATAATGGACTGAATTAATTATGATTCATGAGTAAAAGTGGATCGGTATTTAACCAAGTATCGGTATAAACTTTTAAAAAGTATATAATATTTAATACAAGTGTTAATATGAGAATAATAAATAATTAATAGGTAGAAGATCGGGGTAGTTTTTTTAGCATCTCTTCTGAGGGGATCATGTTCCCCAGAAAGGAAAGTTCTGTCAGCGCCGCGGGATATCGCGGACCGCATTAGTGTCATTATCACCCCACCCCTTGGCTTCCATTCCGCACCCCATCGCGTTCGGCCGTCGGCTGGGGATTATTTCGAGACCGGAAGGCGCGCGAAAACGAGATTAACGAGATCGAAGAGGGATTTCCGGTGGAAAGAGGAGAAGAGAGCTCGTCCTTTCGGCATCGCGTCGGCTACCGCTGTGGTGGTTAATCGATATCATCCTTGCTGCGCCTATTCTCCACCCTACCGCACCCCTTTGCCGCTCTCTGACGCAATCCCCTATGAATGTTCGCCGTCCTTTTCCGCGTCGTGGACAATATCTTACGCGTGTCAACGGCGTCTCTGTCGAGAGCACGTCTCCACTCTGACACCGACTTTTCAGAGTTTCTGGAAAAGATTCCCAGTGGAGTCTCGTGCTGCGATTTACAAAACGTACGGCCGCACGTGTCAGAAAGTCCTTGGAAAAATACGCGCTTATGCATAATTGCGCAATCAGGGCCACCGAACAAGGCGTCGTGATGAACAAGGGAAGATCCTTTGTGCAGGAACAAGATGATGGATCTTTCTTCGAGACTATTTTCTCGAGAAAAGTCATTTCGAAGATTGATGAAAAATTGCCTTAGCCGCTTATACAAACCTCCGACACACCTTTCTCTTAGAGAAAATGTCCTTAGGTATAATCGAATTATTCGCGGAAGAGGTTTATTGTTATAAACACAAGAGAAATGCACGAAAACAGCTTGGAAAAAAATCTTCCTAACTTTCTGCGAAGGTGTCGCTCCGATTGATTTTTTAAAATTGTTTTCTACACGAGTGATACGTGTGAAATACGGGTTGCACCTTGGCGATGCAACTAAACCTTGAAATCCGCGCGAGCGTGAGCACCTTTATCGTTTCCACCTGCATACTTGGGCGGTCTCGGCGCCTCGTTTCACCTCCTCGGCGGTCGCCATTCACGAAGTTTACCGGCCGGCGGCACGCGGTGCACAACGGTACCCGATGACGACGCCGCGCCGGTCGCCGGTGTCAAGGTCGTCCGTTCGTCCGTTCGTCCATTCGTACGTCTGTCCGTCTATCCGATGCGCCGTGGCCTTTCTAACGTGTCGTGGTCGCTAGAAGACACTCGTGAAGAAAATCGAATCGCTATCCGGTCACTATGTGACGATGCGACATATTTGCCCGGTTTCAGAGAACAAAGATATTTCATTTATTCGGCATAATAATTCGGCAAATAATAATGAACCGTCCAAGAAATTATATTATATAGGTATATTTAAATAATATTATTCATATTCGAGATATTATTCATATCTAAATTACTGGAAATTTTTATGATTCTTTGAAGAAGCTGCAGAATCAGATATTTCAAAAATTTTGATAAATTTTTTTATACAGTGTTTGAAATATTTATCGAGTGCCAGTATATCGAATACGAGAAAAATGGCTAAAGAAAGAATTACTTGATTCGACGAGGAAAGTTACGATCATCAAAATTTTATTATCAGTCATCTTTTCTATGAAAGTGAGGTTTAAAGATTCTTTTTTAACAGGGAGAGAAGTCAAAAGATATTTTACGTAGATATTTTAAGTAGTATTTTGTTCGAATGAAACCTTCCGTATAACGAAAATGCCCTGAGCTTTTTTTCATGGAAATTAGGAAGAATTTCGCATCGCATCTCGGCCGGATAAGGATTCTCTCTTCAGTCTCTCGTAGTTACGATCGAGGCGAAACGATCTAGGTCTGAGGTTAAAGAGGGAGCGGGAGAGAGAAGGCCTCCGGCCTAGATACACGCAGTCAAGGTCTATCGTCTGCTTGTCTGCATGGCGTGTACCTTCGTTACATCATCTAACGCGAGAAGCAGCACTTTTGATCGCACTGCGTAGGGCGAAATTTGCCTATTATGAAGGGAACAATAGGATTCCATCTGAACGTGTAGAAAGTATAGAACGCATAGAAATATTTCGCATATTTCTTTCATCTCCATCGATATTAATCTGGTATTGCCACGGAGCAGCGTTATTAAGAGAATTATTTCTTAGCATAAACTATGCTAAGAAGAGTAACAAAATGTTGTACTCTTTAGTACACGAAGAGATATTTAAATCTTAATAGATATTATACATATAGAAACACACACATTTGCTTCGAGAATTTGACTCACAATGGCATGATTCATGACGGTCGTGGCTGCATGATTCATTATCGACAAAAAGCTGATTTCCATAGGTTTGACGGTATAGGCAGCTTATTATTAGTATCAAACTTGGAATATTTATGAATAAAATTTTAAATATTTTATTATTACTAAAAGATAAAATTGCGACTAAATAAACGTTTTTTAAAAATTAAAAATATAATGAAAGACTGTAAAAAGTTTAAAGAGTAATATCTTTAATTCTATATTTATTTATAGTAGGGTTATATATTCCACAGAAAAATTATACTACATTGTGTTCTTGTGTAAAGATATTTATGTATTACTTATAAAATTTATATCATCACAATTATCAGATTGACTATTAGTAGTAGTAATTGTCTGTTAGTAGAATAATTTCCGATTCGACACGAGATCATATAGATTAATGCTTATATCGTGCATATTTCAAAGGTTTCCTAAACGAAGATAGTGATTTATAAGTGAAAAATTAAGATAAAGAACTAATTGTAATAAAATAAAATTCTTTTATATTGCCATCTTATATGGATATAAAATGCACATTCAAAATCTAAAAATATTCGCGACGTATCAATTGAATTATCATGCTCGTCGCAGTGTACTAATAAAATTAGATCGTACAAGCTAATAAATTCGCGTAGTCGCGACCTGCTAATTCATGTAAATTGCAATAATATAAAACA
>NW_020228048.1:0-1639 GCF_003070985.1 Temnothorax curvispinosus
GGCAATTCCATAACAATAAACTGAATTATTCCGTCAAATGGGAAAACGAAGTTTCCCCCTCGTTGTTCAACTGAGTTTCATATTCCATCTCGACAGTCTCTCTGAGTCGCTGAGAACTCCCTTCTAATAGTCCACGTACATCCATTCGCTTGAGTGCCTCAATCAAAAGGCTTTTCACCTGTGGACAACTTTGTAACAATAAAAGGATTCTCTCGACAATATCTCTGGCATTCGAAATCCCCGCAGAAAACATCATGCCTTTCCTCCCCTCGTAGGAGGAAGCATCCTTGCTATCACTTTCCACAGTTGCACCGCTGCGACAAGCCCCCAGCGCCAAGCCTCTCCTGTTCTGGTTAATTTCCTCTTCTCGAAGGTTAAATTGTTTATAAAAAGAGCGGGAGGGAGCTATCCTCCTATTGTCCTTCTGAGTCTCATCACGGGGATGTTTATCCCTGTAGTCATTTTTTGATTTAGAATATTCTACCTCGTTCCGGGAATTAGATTTAGTTTTTGCGGAGTACATCATGCCACCTCTGGGCTCCGGTAGAGTGGGCCACGCCCCCGGATTCACGTATCTATCTTGGCTGGACAACACTGAAGCGTCACCGCCTTCAACAATTTTTCGTGCTCTGTAAAATGAGATATTATTTTGCGCTTTCACAACATTGATTTTTTTATTTTTATCAAAAATAGGACATCCTCTAAACGTGGATCTATGAGGACCATCGCAATTACAACACCTCACCGATTTAGAGCATTGACCGTGGGCCTTGTCACCACATATAATACATTTCGTCTCGCTCTTACATGCGTTCTTTGTGTGTCCGTATCTAAAACAGTTATAACACTGTCTAACCTGCGTGATATAAGCTCGTACTCTCAAGCCAACCATATTATTAAATATTTTAAGGTCTCTCAATTTGTTATCTCTAAAAGTAATAATAATGTTATCTGTTTCTACAAGAGAGGCAGTCCTATTTGTAGCGTCCCACTTACGTCTATACATACGTTCCAAACTAACTATATTTGTCTTATCGCTAATAGCTGCCCACAGATCAGGGATCGCAGAAGGCCAATCCATTATAACACCTTTACAAAAAAATTGGTGTTTTTCTATATTAGCAGTTAACTTTTTAGTCTTAAGTCTCTCTATTTGTTCTAGCGCAAAATTAGCCGATGATCCCTTTTCAAATTCTGCTTCAGCCGCAAAGTGATTTAACATAACGACATTGATTGGACGGATCTTTAATTCAGATAGGATCATCCATATTTTAATATGATTCCTACTTTTTCTCGTTAATGTTTGCTCTGGGGGGAGCCGGAGGGACAATGATACCTTACCCTCCTGATCGTCGGGGAATCTATTTAGATTGCTCTCTACTTCGCCCATGGGTGCTGTGCTCTCAATCAATTTCGATCCGCATACCCTGTATATCTCTCTTTCCACCGTAGCCTGCGTGTTGCGCATCTCCATATCACGTGTAATAACAGGCGGCACCTGTGAGTTGAGCATGCCTGGATCACGTGCGTCATCAGCCGGTACTGCGTGGGCACCTGTAAACGCATCTGAATTCGCGGAAGCTTGATTAACAAAAAGATCGCTACCCCTGCTATTGCACATTTCCTTTTTATTTTTCTT
>NW_020228049.1:0-3889 GCF_003070985.1 Temnothorax curvispinosus
GCACTCTTAAAACTGCTACCACAGTATAAGGATGCATCTATAGTGAGGTAATTATTCTCACCTAAGAGTCAAGAATTTTGACGTCCTAACTGATATCGAGAATGGGAATTGACATGGATTATTATATCGGAATTGAATATGAAATATTGGGTTGCAAAATTCATAGCTATACAATTAAATTTTTAGATCTGGAGATAAAAGTGTCTTAGATACCTGTGATATTGTGGTGGATGTTGGCGGAGAATATGATCCATCCAGGCATCGATATGATCATAACATAAAGTAAAATATATTTGTACTATTTAATTATGCGCCATTAAAGAAAATTTCTGTTTTTACTACACCACTATTTACTTATTTTTTCTTTAATTAGAGATTTCAAAGAATCGGTGAGTACCATCATAAGAAAACCAGGGTATGATTCGACAGTGGAACTAACCAGTGCGGGACTGATCTACTGTCATTTCGGTCATAAGATATTGAGGAATATACTGTCAGACGTAACAGAGGGCAGAGTTATTGATGAAATGTTTAAGTTTATTTATGACAAGTTAATCAAGGAAATCGACGCTATAGATAATGATGAGCAAATGTACGATGCAGTGCCATTATAAGTGGACGCTTGTGATGTTATATATACTATCTAAAACGTTTCTCCAGAATAATTGCATCTGCATTTGTTTCAGGTATCTATCATGTACTGATTTAAGTGCGCGCATACGTAGACTAAATTTTTCGTTGAACAGCCAGGAAAAAGAGAAACAGTTTGAGAAAGCCGTGGCTTTGGCTCAACAGGAATTTTTAGAAATTGTACAAGACGTGAAAAACGTTCACTTACCGTCAATGGACATCGTGCGACACGCTGTGGAAAGTCGATTCGAAGTAAGGAAAATACTTCTTTTATTTGTCTTTTTGGATTTATTTTCGATTATTGTTTAATGTAAAACATTCTTTTAAGGTCGATCCGAGCGGAGAGATAATAACATTGTCGAAATTTCTACTGTATGAAGAGTATCTGTTTAAACTGGAAAAGGAGATGAACATTTCGCCATCAATAAAGTATGTTATTTTAGAGAATCAAGAGTCTAGAGACTGTTCTTATTGGATTGAGTGTATGCCAGTAGCGTTGAGAAGTCGCATGTACAGAATGTTACTCCCGCAAGCGTGGGGCGGTTTAAAGAGGGATGCTCTTGTAGAAGCCTGTGGAATTGAGGACGCTTTATTTGTGCTTTCCAGTCGGTGCATGGGGAGTCACAAAACCAAGGACGGCGCAATAAGTATGGCGCAGGAAGCACTCAAGATTGGGAAAACTGTGCAAGGTGGAGAAAAATGATTATGTCTAGACCATTGAATTTTTTTTAGAATCTTTATGGCAATTATTTTTAAAAACTTTTTTCGTAATTAAATGCAACTCAATCATGTACATTTTGTTTTTTTTTTTACACTTGTGGAACTTCACAGTATGAGAAAATCATTTCATCTTTTGAATTGTTGTGCGTCAAATACTTGTGACTATGTTTAATAAGGACGAACTATATACTGCACACACTTATTCCAGAAATTATTTAAAAAATGGTTCGTTTATTGTTAAAGTTTCTTCACATCTCAGATCTATATAACATGGCACAAGTTTTCTCCGCATGTTCTTCTGCGATCGGGAAGAGATAGCTCAGTTTTATCGATCCGCGGTTTTTGATGGTTGCATGCTTAACTCTTCGGTCAGCGTTTCAGGCAACTGCTTGTGCGGCAAAATGCGCAATCTTAGCCCCTGGCTCACTTCGGAGTGTCGATTATACGGCGATCAGGTCCAAGTGGAGTGTAACTTAAGCGTAGAACGCAGGCGGAGTGGCATACATGGCAGAGCACCGTATGGAACCAGCCCAACAGTCTTAGCTGCTTCCTGCGTAAACGAACATTTAATTAAATTACTCGTCGATATATTGCGAATCGATATGGCATTACGACTTCAAATCTAAATATATATATATATAATTTCTATGCTGTAGATGAACGTTGCATTAATGGTTCTCGACTTTCGATATTGAAGACCAATGCTGCGTTGAAATAAAAAATCCATTACGTTAATAAATAAAAGTTGATTAACAGAGTTGAGACCCGGGACTACTGCTCCGTTTAATCCGAAGTATCCGCGCGTACTTGCATGTAAAGAAATCCCTAACAATTGTTCCTGCGTTTTAAAAATTGTTTTCGCACTTGTACATTTTGGCACAAATCGCAGGAATGATCGTTTGGGATTACTCTTATACATGTGCAAGTTATTTAGATTAAGCGGAGCATTTCTGGGTCTCTGTCTATATAACAAATCATCTTTTTTTTAATGTACAAATCTTCAATATTGTCCCCGCACTTTTGTTACGTTTTGGTACCAAACGTGCGAGGATAAAACGCAGGAATCATCGTTTTCGTGAATATTTTGTTCTGCTTTGATCTCTTTTACCTTACATAATTCGTTTATTTATTTTATGTTATGTTAAAGATAATAAAAAATATAATAAAAAGAAGTAATAAAATAAAAAAAATGTACATACATATACGTAATGTATTATATGTAAATTGTGCCATAATAACAAAAGAGAAAAAAAGCACAGATTTGAAGAAAAACCTCTCTACCGTTTGGTCTATTTAATACTAAACTTTATTTAAATTCTTAAATTGAAAATATATGCATAATATATGTATGAAAAATTTTAAATTTAAGTTGCTATTACAATTACTTTCGGTCAAAATGGAATAGCCTAAAAAGTCAAAACTGCACAAATAAATGTTTAAGCAACGACATTATACTTGTTTTTTTTTTTCAGTTCTGCAGTTTTTCTATGGTAATATATATTCTGCATGAAATCACCATTAAAAATATATATATATGTATAGTTGATTTTTTATTTTTAATATCTTTTATCTGGCTTAAATTCTTAGTTATTTTTTTTTTTTAAATATAATATATGTTGTTAAGCAATTGCACTTTATGGGCATAGGACGGAATCATTGAAACGTATGTGTGATGTCTGCCGGAAATATTCGTGGCTACGTAGTCCAACGTGCACAATTTGCGTACATAAAGGCGTCATTGGACGGGTTACACCGTTCGATTTTCCCACCAACAAATATCGAAAGAGAATCTCGAACAGTATTTGTGTAAATACGCCTTAATAAACCTACTTCAACAACATACTAGCCGTATTGAATTAATGACCTCTGAAAAGAGGCAGGTGCCAACCAAGGGAAGAAGTTCGATTTTTCCGACAGAAAGGGAGCACGTGCATTCTCGGACATCTTCTTGCCACTCTCTGCTGGAAAACGGTCAGTTTAAGGAGCACGAAATCCTATATAAAACGTACGTTCTTCGGCGTGCAACGTTAAGGTATCTAAACACAACTTAAAGATTTTCTGCATACAAAAGTGCTTCTGGTGAAACTCATGTTTTGCTACGATCTGTTGATTTGTTAAATAACACGATATATTTACTTAATATAGCATTAAATCTCGTAATTTAATATGATGATCATAGTTTTCAGTCGATTATATCAAGAAGCGCGCTTTTGGGCGGATTTTCCAATCTTCTCACGATGTCGGGAAAATCGATCGTGAGGATCGGCACAGATGACGGAGATTTTTATTGCTCTGGAGTACTTGCCTGCGCACTCTTAAAACTGCTACCACAGTATAAGGATGCATCTATAGTGAGGTAATTATTCTCACCTAAGAGTCAAGAATTTTGACGTCCTAACTGATATCGAGAATGGGAATTGACATGGATTATTATATCGGAATTGAATATGAAATATTGGGTTGCAAAATTCATAGCTATACAATTAAATTTTTAGATCTGGAGATAAAAGTGTCTTAGATACCTGTGATATTGTGGTGG
>NW_020228050.1:0-3548 GCF_003070985.1 Temnothorax curvispinosus
TTATATTTTTCTAAGTACTCCTCCTTGATCTCACTTTTTATCACATTAACAGCTTCTTCATATTCTTCTTGAGGCATTCTTTTTATCATATTCAATTCGCACGCCGAAGCTAGTCCTAGAATGGGAACCGCAGATCCTTGAAAAACCTGAAATTCTAACTGTTTTATTACATTACCTATTTTACAATTTAACTTAACCTTTCCTCGTGTTTCTATTTTTTCTCCTGTATAACTCGACAATTTTACATTCGTATTTTCTATTTCTTTTATACCTATTTTATCACATATATTAGACGGTATTACATTACACTGCGCGCCTGTGTCTATTTTAAACGCAATTTTCTTATCATTATAATCAGTAAGTTTTAAATGTTCAATCCAGTCTTTTCTTGCATCTATTACATCTACATTTATAGTTTCTACAAATAACTCGGTAAGTTTATCATCTTCAACTTTATCCTCTGTGTTTACAGCTTTTATCCACTTTTTCTCTTTACACATTTTCTGAAAATGATTTATCTTACCGCAACCTTTACAATATTTTCCATACGCCGGACAGTTTCTATACCGGTGACTATATCCGCAACGTTGACAGCACTGTTGCCCTTGTTGGTTATCTGCTGTTGGATTTGCTGCTTCCCGACCACGATGTTCCTTGTTTTGCTTGAAGTTCGCCGTTGTCTGTTTCTGCTTTTTGTTGGGTTTCTTCTTAATTACCGCTACCTCTGCAGTCGCCTCGAATTGTTTTAACTGCTGATTGGCCAGTTCTGCTGCCTTACAAATTTGTATGGTTTTTTGTAAGGTTAGGTCGCTTTCCCTGAGCAATCTGTCCTTCAACCGTTTGTCCGTTATGCCAGCTACTATACGATCCCTTATCAAGCGATCTTTTAAGTCTCCAAAATTGCAATCTGCACTCAGTTTTTTCAAATCAGTAATATACGTATCCAAAGTCTCGCCTTCATGTTGATTTCGTGTGAAAAATACATGTGCATTCACACTCTCGTTTTTCTGTGGTACAAAATAATCTTCGAATCTCTGCATCACGACATCAAAATTTTTCTTTTCTTCTTCCGTCAGTGTGAACGTGTTATACACATCTATACAGGTATCACCGATGCTGTGTAACAGTAATGCTACTTGTACATCGCCAGTCATGCGATCTGCTCCTGATGCCGTCCTGTAGATGAGAAATCTCTGCTTCCACCGTTTGAAGCCTTCAGCCGTCATATCACTTAGATTTTCTGGGGGTTTCAATCCCAACATTCTCGAACTATCGTTTTGCGTCGCCATCTTGTCGTTTTTACACACACTGTTACTGTCCTTTTATTAAAGACGAAGACTTTTATACTTTTTCGTGCCGTTTATTTACAGTTCTTTTACATATTTAGAGTTCTTTCACTTGCCGCAGCGCCATGTAATGAGTTGATAATGAACAAGGATCTATTGCTTTATAATACTTTTATTCAGCCTCCTCTTACATGTTTCCGTGTGTCTCTGGCTAACACTACTCTGTCTCTACACTTGTCTTCCGCTACCGTCACGCCACCTCACGTTCTCCTTCCATAGTTATTTTAAACCTCATTTACACAGCCATAGACTTACTACTTCAACCATAACACCGTCGATTGAATGTAACCTTCAATCTTTCCGATGCACTCACCGTTCAGAGTTACATTTTTCTTCGCGACCGCAATGTTTACCGGAACACTTAATTTTTCGATTCGGTTGAAAATGTTTTTGTCGTTCACCATATGGTCAGTAGCGCCCGAGTCCAAGTAGAATTTTACGCACTCGAATTGTTTATCTGTCCCGCCGAGTAACGCGTCGCCAGCCCTACTATTACCATAGTGTGCTGTTACCGACTCACTTGTTATCGACACATTGTTCGTGGCACTAATCGATGTAACGGCGCTGAAAACAACTTCATCCTCTTTATCCTGAGATGCTATGTTTACCGCTTTCTTCTTACTTTTTCCGTCACTTTTTCCGCCACTTTTTCCGCCACTTTCATTCTTGGAACGGCATTCCGATCGCTTATGTCCAATCTTTCCGCACTTAAAGCACTTGAACTTGAATTTATCCGCGTTCATTGCCACGCTTTCACCAAGTTTTCCAGCTTCACTGTTCCGCTTGCTATACTCGTCAAGTAACCGGCTTTTAACAAATTCCATTGTTAAATGTTCAGGGTTTAATGTCTCCAAAGCCGTAACGAGCGAATCAAACGATTTTGGCAACGTCAATAGCAGATGACAAATTATATCTAAGTCCTCGAGTTTTGCACCAATAGATTTTAACTCACGTACTGTCTTATCGAACTCGAGTAGATGATTCGCGATATTTTCACTTTCCGTGTACTTTAGCGTGATTAATTTCTTCCGCAACCACAACTGACCGGCAATACTCTTGCGCTCAAATACCGCCCGAAGAGCATCATATATTTCCTTTGCCGTTGTCTTATCCTTGACATATTCCAGGTGGCTATCCGCGATGTGTTGAACCAACACTAGTTTACATCTTCGCTCATTCTTCTCGTGTATCCTCTTCTCTGGATCCGTGGCACCGGCCATGATTGTTGAAAGATCCCTTTCGATGTAGTCGAGCAGATCCTTTTCCTCGAGCACCATTTGCACCCGGTACTTCCAATTGTTATAATTTGTACCGTCAAATTGATAATATCGCTTGCTATTTTCCTCTGCCATTTTATCGAAGCACTGGGCCCATAACCTGATAACTTTGTGGAATAATAGTACAGCGATACGCTCGCGAAGAGAATAAAAGAACATGTGTGGGTCTCTAGCCGCGCAACGAACGAACGTTATATATATGAAAGTCTGCGTTGCCTGGCAACCTAACAACAGCTAGCGCCGCTTACACAAAACTAAGATCTAGGGAATATGTATATATACAGGGTGATCAGATTGCACACTACTTAACAAGATAAAGTTTGACATTGGTCAAATTACAGTCATCGAATACGCTAACATTTTGAGACATGATGTTCTTGCGGCCGGTCTGCAGCGCAAAAATAACGTATCGCGGCTTTTCTAACTGAGTCGCAGTCTTGACAGCCCACGAATGCTTGGTCGTGCTCTGCAAGAGTGGATACTCGTACAGATCCCACGAACGAAAACTGACACTAAGATATCGCCCGCTCCCCAAGGCCCGTAACAAGGATAGTTTATTAACCTCGTTTAACGTAACGTGAGGCATTCGCCGCTGTACTTTAAACAGTTCGATTTCCGGCTCCGTCGCCGGATTTCCTATAATGCAATTGTTGTCGCTACGCGCACGTATCAAAATTAATTCGTGACGAGCATTAACAACGATGCGTTTGTAATCCTCGCAAAAGCCCAGCAACAACTTGAGCGGTACGCAAAAGTTAAAATATCCTTCCGGTATGCTCGATGTAACGTCCCAGCCAGCATTCCGCATGAGTTGAGAATCATTATACAATAGCGATACGTAGTTCTTGATGATACTGGTTATTCCAACGTTTCTGTTGCGATCAATCTCCACACCGTTGAGCTCGTATCGAATCTCATCGAACAT
>NW_020228051.1:0-3200 GCF_003070985.1 Temnothorax curvispinosus
CCAGTGCAATAAGTTGGAATAAAAGCAAATATATTTGTTTCATTCCAATTTATTGCACTAGTTCAGAAGCGCAGCGAAAACGAACAGGCCTATAATGTAATACCTAGGTATAAACAATATGAGTAAATGTTTGTTATTTTTACACCTCACTACAGTTGATTACACTAGGTCTGTTTAAGTTTTAATTCTGTAGTTTTAGTCAGTTAGTAGGCTGGAGTTGTAGTAGCACAACTGTAGGGATAACAAACATCTACTATGTTGAAGGACATGCCAAGTCCTAAGGCTTGTATTGCATCATAACTATGAAACTAAGGTTTTTTCAGAAAAAATTGTATAGAACATTTTAGTCTTATTTTCACCTCTACGTTACAGCCACAAAGTATTCACATGTACTTATGAATCATTCTGTAGAGTGCATGTTACTAGTATAACTTAACAAGCGTAACAAGGAATGTGGATCAATAATATTTGACAGACTAGTACTGACTTGGCGTTTGCCAATTTCAATTTTTTACAGTGGTAGTATGGAGCCTGCGTTTCACAGAGGCGACTTGCTCTTCCTCACCAATTATAAGGACGAGCCAGTGAGAGTGGGCGAGATCGTAGTTTTCAAAGTCGAGGGCAGAGACATACCTATTGTGCACAGAGTACTTAAACTTCATGAAAAGTAAGGATTCTCGCAACGCATCTCCATTCACATGAAACGTAAATTTTGTAGAAAACGATTCTAACAGGCGTAAAATTTCCAGGGGTGACCAAAATAACACTGTCAAGTTTCTCACGAAAGGCGACAACAATTCTGTGGACGATCGAGGCCTGTACGCGCCTGGTCAGCTCTGGTTGACGCACAAGGACGTGGTCGGCCGAGCGAGAGGCTTCCTACCGCACGTCGGCATGGTCACTATATACATGAACGAATATCCTAAATTTAAGTATGCAGTATTAGCATGTCTTGGACTGTACGTTTTGGTACACAGAGAATAAAGCTGCTCGATAAGTTTAAAACGTTTGTTTTGCGACAAATCTGATTGTCTCTAGGGGAATGCGCAGTTTACTAATCATTTAGATAAAAGCAGACACATACAAAGCTATGTACAACGGATATATTCGCGCATACGTCGCTGAATTTCCACTTGATAGGAAGTATTGAAATTTTGGGCCAGAGTGCATTTCTCTGTACATAAAAAATTCGAATCGATAGTTTAAAAATTGAATTAAAAATCTTATTAAAGAATTTTCGTCAAAATTTATATTGAATATTTTGTCTCAATTTTCATGTCAAGATACGATATTGGAGGTGAATGCTCTATAATACAGGACCATCGAAAATAAAAATATAATAAGCGATATAACATTCTCTGTTCTCAAGGGTTTGAGTTACGTAATTGCTTGATTACAACGGCAATTATGAGAAGCATTATCTGCAGCTATAATAAATATAAAATTTTTGAAAGATACCGTAATGTTGAAAAAAGGCGTTTTTTTTTAGAATATTCTCATTTTTGTTTCTTAGGTAATTACACGTTTATTAAAGTGATGCTGCTTACATAAAAAGTCACTGTTTGTAACCTCTTTATGTAGCATGTGTTAAATCGTCGTCAATTTTTCTCCGCTTTTACTCGGTAAACGCGGCAGCATATTATATTATAAAACCCGAAAAGATCAATTTTGTTGTAATTCTTCGTGTGGCACGTTGTAATTACTTTTATCTCACGTGTGAAATAAATTTGTAATATTTTAGTGCATTACGATACTGGAAATATGTAGTTTTCTCTTTTCAAATTGACCTAACGATAAGCGTATTTAAACTGCGCATTTCAATTTTCTTAAGCTAATTTCGCAACTCTGTCGACAACTAAAAAATACGTGATAAGATTAAACTAAATTAATCGTACGCGAAAGTTTACCAATAAACATGTTATTATATTTTTATCAAAGAAATTTTGTCTGTTATCAAATGCATGATATACATGTTTTCCGTATTAGTGTTATGTAATAACTTCTGATTTGCGCACTAACTGACACGAAAGGACAGCACGTGATATGCCTATTTCTTATTTGAGATTGCTTATTGTATACACGAGAATATATATACGAGAAAATAACGAATATTAACGCAATTCTAAGCGTATCCACAGCTCTTTGGGAGTGACGAGCAAGCCCGACAGCTTATCTTGAAGGCTTGACGGTTCACCTTCAACGAAGAAGAACTTAAAATTCTGTAACAGAAGAGCCAATGTCCCGAACAAATTGAATCTGGCAAAAGTTTCTCCTGCGCACAGCCGATGACCTATACAAAAGTATAGAAATAAATTCATTATTATTATTATTATTATCATTAAATTTAATCTGATAGATGAAAAAATTCAGCAGAATTTGCTAGATTTCACTAGATCACGTATATGTATATCGACTTACCGGCACCGAAGGGGAGTGAAATATCTTTGCCTAATTGACCGTCCTCCTTCAGAAATCTTTCCGGTCTGAAAATTTCAGGCTCGTCCCATAAGTCGGGATCATGATGCATCGCCGCCAAGTTAGTGAAAACCGTTGTGTCCGCCGGTATCTCGTAGCCTCCTAATGTGGTTTTTTCCTTACACCTGTGAGCCGTGCTAAGAGGTGCGGCTGTTTCAAGTCTCATCGTTTCTCGTATTGTCGCCTCCACATAGGGCAAACTAAAACAAAATGAGAATGGATATCTGTATTGTTGAACATGGTATAATTGAAATTGAACCTATGTTAACTTTTGAAAGTGATAGTAATACTTTTTATGTAAAAAAATCTGAACTAATCTGAAATGTTTTATATAAAGAAAAAGTAAACTGTTTTCCAGTTTATTTTCATGCAGCGTATTGCAATATTTCTTGCTTTCTTCTATGCCTATGCATTTTAAATTTCATAAAACAGCTCACGTTTTATAATTTTGATAAGAAAATATGCGTATTGATAAATTGGGTTTCTTGCAACCTTTCCTTTTTATTATTTATAGTGAAATGTAAAATAATAAGATAATGTAATCAATAAGATGATTAAATTAAATTATTGACAAACATGTTTTCTTAGGAACCGAAATAAAATTCTTTTTTATAAAATTGAAAATAACAATTTGCGGTATATGTATATATTCATTTTTGTTTTATGAAGTATAAAACATTAATTTGCAGTTTTGTATATCCATTGATAAGATATTTTATATATAT
>NW_020228051.1:3210-3372 GCF_003070985.1 Temnothorax curvispinosus
TATATACCAACCGATAACCAGTCTCATTATCCAGTATTAGAATCATTATAATTTTATGAAATAAAACCTCGAATTTCTGATCTGCTCTCTTGTATCAGTAAACAAAGTAGGTGTATAGTCAGACGCAATCTTCTAATGAGCTTTATCCATACTGAAGATCTC
>NW_020228051.1:3472-4099 GCF_003070985.1 Temnothorax curvispinosus
GCTTCACGCCCTTTCTGGTACGCCGGATGTCCCTCTCTCCTCCCCCGGTCGGGCTCCTGGGCGAATATTTACGGTTTTACTTTCGCGGCCGCGATGGCTGCCGGCCGGGTAGATTGCTTTTTGATTTGCGCTTAATCGGAAAAAGTTATGGGCCCTCGAGAGATAGGCGAGCTGCCGGTGGTGCTGCAGCCAGCAGCAGCAGCAGCAGCCACCGCGCTTCTCGTCGCTTTCCTCCGGCCCCCCGCCCCCCGTTTAGGGGGCGTACACACAACTAACGCGGCGGGCCGCATATTAAACCATAAATTCATGGCGCCGCGTCCTGCCCGCTCGGCTCGCTCGAGTTTATCGCGCGGGGAAGCGTGCGTGGCGTTACTTCAACGCCGCACGCTTTTTATAACGTGATCGCCGTCGCGTCGATTCGACCCTTCGTTCGTCCGCCTCGTTTCCATTCGCTCTCCCTCGTTACTCGCGCATGCGATAGTTTCGTCGCACAGACCAGTTGTCCCATGGCGATTGACCGATCGCTACAAAATTAATTTGTAGAATTTAACAGACTCGTTCGGAAACAACGTTTGAGGTGGAACTGAAGCGATATTGAGGCAATTGCCGGCTAATGACTCATCAGAT